>NC_090742.1:93231398-93233898 GCF_036898095.1 Palaemon carinicauda | reverse complement strand
ATATATATATATATATATATAAATTCCTCTGCTCTTCATCTTCAGTTTCAAATCTAGCTGCCATTCTTCTTGTATTAATGTCCCTTCCTAAATTCATGTGCTCTTCATTTTATGCTTTATGGTTGGCTGGGATTATAATTGCATGATTTTTTTTTCACGTCTAGCTGCCATTCTTCTTGCATTTGTTCCCCTCCGTAAATTCCTCTGCTCTTCTGTTTCCTGCTATCTTTTCCTTTTCACCGAATTTGCATTATCGGGTATACCGAATAAGAACCTCTGTTTAGGTGGCATCATTTTGTAGGAAACTGAAAAAAAAAATATATATTTAAAACACATGACTTACCCCATTAAATATTCTGTAAAATCTTTTTTTGGGTAGGATCATTCTGCTTGTATTAGTGTTCCTTTTCAAATACATCTGCTCTTCGTCTTTTGCTTGTCATTCTGTTTAAAATAGAATTTCTTCATAAATTCATCTGATTTTCGTTCTCTGCTTCACACCTAGCTGACATTTTGCTTGTATTGGTTTTCCTTGTTAAATTCCTCTGCTCCTCATCTTCAGTTTTACGTCTAGCTGACATTTTGTCTGTATTAGTGTTCCTTTACAAATTCATTTGCTTTTCGTCTTCTGCCTCACATCTAGCTGCCATTCTGCTTGCATTGGTGTTCCTTCATAAATTTATCTGCTTTTCGTCCTCTGCACCACGTCTGGCTGACATTTTGCTTGCATTAGTGTTCCTTCTAAAATTCCTCTGCTCTTCATCTTCGGCTTCACGTGTAGCTGCTAGTCTGCTTGTATTAATGTTCCTTCACAAATTAATCCTCTCTTCGTCTTCTGCCTCACATCTAGCTATCATTCTACTAGCGTTAGTGTTCCCTAATAAATTCATCTGCATTTCATCCTTTGCTTCACGCCTAGCTGAAATTCTGATTGTATTAGTGTCCCTTTTCAAATCCATATGCACTTCATCTTCTGCTTTTAGGTTAGTTGTAATTCTACGTTCATGAGTTTTTTCTTTGTTCTTCATCCAGTGTCACTTCTAGCAACCATTATTTTGGCATTTGTTCCCCAACGTAAATTGTTCGGTTTCCTGCTATCTTTTTCTTTTTGCCGAATTTGCTTTATAAGATTTACCCAAATAAGGACCTCATCTTTGGGTGTCATACTCTTGTAGAAAACTGAAAAAAAAAATATAAATAATACCTAAGACTTAACCATTAAATATTCTGTAGAATGTCTTTTTTGGGTAGTATCATTCTGCTTGAATTAGTGTTCCTTCTTAAATTTTTCAATTCTTCATCTTCGGGTTCAAGTCTAGTAGCTATTCTGCCTGAATAAGTGTTCCTTTTCAAATTCATCTGCTCTCCGTCTTTCACCTAACTGCTATTCTGCTTGCATTAATGTTCCTTCTTGAATCCATATATTCTACATTTTCCGCTTTATGGCTAGCTCTCATTCATCTTACATTCGTTTCCCTTCATAAATTCCTTTGCTCCTCTGTTTCCTGCTATCTTCTTTTATTCATCGAATTTGCTTTATCCGATTCACTGAATGAGAATCTCTTTTTAGATGGCATAATTTGAAATAAACTAATATATATAAATATGTATATATATATATATATATACATATATATATATATATATATATATATATATATATATATATATATATATAAATATATATATATATATATATATATATATATATATATATATATATATATATATATATATATATATATGTAATTTATATATATATATATATATATATATATATATATATATATATTTAATATATATATATGTAATTTATATATATATATATATATATATATATATATATATATATATATATATATATATATATATATATATATATATATATATATATATATATATATATATATATGTAATTTATATATATATATATATGTAATTTATATATATATATATATATATATATATATATATATATATATATATATATATATATATATATATAAATTACATAAAACTAGATCCTTAAATATTTTTGCAGAATCTCTTATTGTGTGACATAAATTTGCAGAAAACTGAAAAAAAAAAATTACACAGAACTCGATCATAATTTTTTTTTTTTATTTTGTTCATTTTATAACATGGAAAAGAAAGCCAATATAAGCTATGTGTGGGGGCAATACCCAAGGACCCCCTTTTTTAGGACAAATTTCCAAATCCATATAACCTTAAGCAATATCTGTCGAAATTTATTGCAATTGAGTGATTATTATCGAATGCAATCTAAGGGTGTTTGTAATTATTGTGCCCTTAGACCCCCTCAAGGTGTATTTTGAACAAAATGAAATCAGCGACGTTATATTTTTCGATTTATATAAAAAAGGATAAAATATAAAAAATAAATTTTATTAAAATAGTTTTTCTACAGTCCCACCCTGCCATATATCACCTGATTTCATGGACAAATGTTTTAGGGGGTCCGTAATTATGAGCCCCTTGA
>NC_090742.1:93223898-93226398 GCF_036898095.1 Palaemon carinicauda | reverse complement strand
CAACAACCTTATGTGGATCGAGTGATGCGGGGAGACTTTCTTTAAGGTAAGGAGCACTGCCATAGCTTCTAGAAAGTTTATGTGAAAGGTCTTGAATAGCTTGGACCAAGTCGCCTGGACTTTTTTCCGATGAGAATGACCTCCCCATCCCTCCTTTGAGGCTTCTGGGTGAATCGTCACCGACGGGGGAGGTGGCTGAAGAAGAACCGACTTCTTTAGATGTCTGGCTTGGGACCAAGGCCTGAGAAGAGTACGTAGCCGAAGCGGAACTGGTCTTCTCAGATCTCTTCGCGCGTTTGATGCATAACTTATCCAAACTCCGGTTGCATCCTTTAGCTGTGCTCTTAGCACTGGGTCTGTCACCGAGGCAAACTGGAGAGAGCCCAGTACCCTCTCCTGTTCGCATCTTGATATCCTTTCGGAATCTAGAAGTCTCTTGACAGAACCCGCTATCTCCTTCCTTTTCTTCGCCGGGATGGAGAAACGGTGTGACAAAAGGTCCCAGTGGATTCCCAGCCACTGGAACTTTTGAGATGGAGAAAGTCGAGACTTTTTTCTGTTGATCTTGAAGCCTAGGTACTCTAGGAACTGGATCACTTGACTGGAAGCTTGCAAGCATTCTGTCTCGGATGCTGCCCACACCAACCAGTCGTCCAGGTAGGCTACTACCTGAATTCCCTTTAGGCGTAATTGTTTGAGAGCTACGCTCGCAAGCTTCGTGAAAATCCTTGGGGCTATGTTTAGCCCGAATGGCATGGCTCTGAAGGCGTATAGTCTTCGTTGTAGCCTGAACCCTAGGTAGGGGGAGAGTCAACGGCTGATTGGAATGTGCCAATAGGCGTCTGACAAGTCTATAGAGACGGAATATGCCCTCTTGGACAGTAAGGTCCTTATGTGTTGCAGTGTTAGCATCTTGAATTTGCAATTCACTATGAACTTGTTGAGTGGCGACAAGTCCAGAATGACTCTGAGCTTTTCCGAGTCTTTCTTGGGAACACAAAACAGCCTCCCTTGGAATTTGATGGACTTCACCTTTCGGATCACATTTTTCTCCAACAGTTCTTGAACGTACTCCTCCAGAACGGATATGGAGTGTTGGAAAAACCGAAGGCACGGGGGTGGAGCGCTGTACCAGCTCCAGCCCAGTCCATTCTTGAGTAGGCTGGGGGCCCAGGGATCGAAGGTCCATCGATCCCAAAATTTCAGAAGTCTCCCTCCTACCGGTATCATCTCACTTGGACTGCCGTCCTGAGGTCTTGCCTCCCAGACCACGACCACCCCTGAATCCCCTTCCCCTTGAGGGGCGCCTAGACGAGCCTCTGGCTGCTCCTCTAGGCTTTGCTCGAAAGGAAGAAGACTGCCCTTCGAACGTTGGGGTGAATGCCGTGGACTGTGTCGACACAGCCTGGGGTACCCACTGAAAAGTGGTCGGGGTTTGTGCCACCATCTGGGGCACTGGAGGCAATGGCAATTGCAGTTGCTGTTGCTGTCTAAAAGGCTTGGCTGGCCGAGACGGTAGCCTAGTCCTCATAGTCTTCCTCTTTGGTTGAGGACCCTCATCCGGGGAAGACTTTCTTTTGATAGCCAGGCCCCACTTCTGGAGAAGGTTTCTATTCTCCAAGGCGGCCTTATCAACAACTTCTATGACCAAATCGGTAGGGAAAAGGTCTTTTCCCCAAATGTTGGAGGAGATTAGTTTCCTTGGCTCGTGCCTCACCGTAGCCGAGGTGAACACGAACTCCCTACAAGCTCTCCTCGCCTTGACGAAGCCATAAAGGTCCTTCGTCACTGTGGCCAGATGAGTCTTGGCCACCACCATGAACATTTCATGGACCTTGGGGTCACTTGCCATCATCTCAAGAGTAGTCTGAAGAGACATTGAGGCAGCCAGTCTTTCTTTTGTCTCGAACTCTCTTCGCAAAAGAAAGTCAGACAGCTTAGGGAGGTCCTCGCCGAACTGACGTCCGGCAATATCAGCCTCCAACTTTCCAACTGAGAACGTAAGATGGACGTCCTTCCAGTCTTTGTGGTCCATAGGCAGGGCCAGCGACAAGGGTTTACACTCCTCCAGGGAGGGGCAAGGCTTGCCGGCCTCGACTGCTTTTAGTACAGCCGCAAACCCTTTCTGTAAAAAGGGGAAGGCTCTAGCAGGAGAGGACACAAAGGAAGAGAGCTTCTTGCTCAATGCAGCTACCTTTGAGTTAGAGAAGCCCCTCTCTTTCATCGAGGATGAAAGTAGAGCTTGAGCCTTAGCATGGTCCATCACTATGACCTCCTTCGGCTCTGTCTCCTCCTTTGAAGCTGGTTCCTTCCTCAGCCGGACATAACAGTCCGGATATGATGCCTTGCTGGGCCAGAATTCCACCTCCTCTAGGGGAACTGAGCCCAGCTTATCCGAGATGACGATCTTTCCAGTCGTCATCGGCATGTGCTCAGCATACCTCCATGGGTTAGCATCTGAGCAAAAGGGAAGGTCTTTCACATTGAGCCTTTTCTGAGG
>NC_090742.1:93196398-93218898 GCF_036898095.1 Palaemon carinicauda | reverse complement strand
TATATATATATATATATGAACGAGTAAACTTAACATAGAAATATTTAGAACAGATTAGAAATCATAAATATTTGACTGAAAATGGATGTTACTAAAGATTATGTTCAATGAAATAAAACCTTCCACAACCAATGACCTAATATTGATGTGTAATTCAATCACTAAATGCAGCCATGAAGAGGGGTCACGGAGTATAATCAAAACACGTGTTAAAAATTATTAATGGATGAAATGAAATACTTTTTTCATGTTATTCTGAAAATTATACCGAGTAAAGTCTGTCAGGGCGGAAACTATCTTCAATCTTTGAACGACACTAAAAAATTTGAAAATTGGCTAATAATTGTATGTATATATCTATATATATATATAAATATATATATATATATATATATATATATATATATATATATATATATATATATATATATATATTTACATGTATATATATTTATATATATATATATATATATATATATATATATATATATATATATATATATATATAGATAAATATATCTATATATCTATCTATCTATATATATATAAATATATATATATATATATATATATATATATATATATATATATATTTATATATATACAGTATATATATACATATATATATATATATATATATATATATATATATATATATACTGTATATATATAAATATATATATATATATATATATATATATATATATATATACATATATATATATATACATATATATATATATATATATATATATATATATATATATATATATATATATATATATATATTATATATATATATATGTATATATATATATACATATTTTATATATATATATATATATATATATATATATATATATATATATATATATATATACATATATATATATATATATATATATATATATATATATATATATATATATATATATATATATATATAGATAGATAGATGTATACATATATATATATATATATATATATATATATATATATATATATATATATATATATACTTTCGCACATCCCCGATTTTTCTTTTCTCCTCCGGAGGCTAAGTTCAATCCCTCTCTCCCTCTGTAAACCTTCGGCTTAATCCTAGTGGTTTTATTTGTATAATAATTCAGGTATAACTATTCTAGGATATGTCTGTCCTGACCTGATAACCAGAGTGACTGTTTTTTTTTGGGATAGGGCAGAACATCAGTGTTTCTAGTCTTTGGTGTGCTTTTTCATAGCATAGAGAATGAGTCTCTTTTGCTAGGTTAGGGGTGGACACAGGAAGCTTTGCTTCCCTAGTCCATGTTGAAAGGATTCTGTAAGAGATGACTCCTTCCTCCAGTGGCCTAGCAGAATGTCTTGTGTTGTTTTTCTCGGGCTTGAGAATGAGTTTTCTCTGTTGCCCGGCGAAATAACTTCACCTAACTTTGTTCTGGTTGGGAAGAGGATAGCAAGTATTGCCAGTCTTCCTCCCTAATAGACAACTCTACGTTAGGATGAGCTTCCCTAACTGCCGAGTGTCTCTTGCTAGAACAAATTCTATAGGACCCTTATCCCTTCCTCACCTCTCTTTTTTTTATTTTCTTTAGGCCGCAGTCATACTTCCGTACCTAGTGTAGGTTAGGATGAAGGACTGGCTCAGCTTTCTGCCGGCTGGCATTATGTGTTGGCCAGCAGAGACCCTTTGTTCTTTTGCAGAGTGAACTCCAGACCTCCCTTAGTGTCCCTTCCATGTCGGCCGGTAGAGCCCGGCAGGCTATGGATTTTTTGGAAGCCTGAATGCTACATTCTCCCCTTCCATAAGTTCACTCTCTCTGGAGGGAATGTCGTATGGCAATGACGCCTTATAACCTTACATCCATGCTGTTTCTCTGACTATTGTGTTGCACCCCTAACCCGGCTGCCGGCTTAACAGCCGACAGCCGGGCAGGTGGAGGTTCTCTGGTTCTTGGCTACTGTCGGCGGGCATGGGTATTATTACCATTGCCTTCCGGCAGTAGAAACACAGCCCAAATCTGCTGGCTACTACGATTAGCGGCCGGCAGCCAGGTATTAGTGTTTTCAGCTGTCGGCTGGCAATGATTGCCAGCCGGCACACAGTCGCAAATCAGTGGGCTGCCGCCTATTAGTTAAATATCGTATATCTTTGAACTATACAGGGGTAGATGCCGGCCGGCACGTGCAGGCACACTACGGCACGTACCGGCGCGTGCTAGCCGGTACAACAGCATGCGATGTACAGTAGTTGCTATATTTGTAGTGTAGTACACACTGCATTAGCAGAAACTGGTGTACAGAGCTTATGATAACACTAAAGTTCTTCATCATACTTAATGTTATCTTTTACAGCCTTTTGTTGAGACCGTACAATATATAGAAAGTGAGTTCTTTCTGTTTTTCTTTCTATCCCGTATATTAAAACTTTATCTCAAGGTGTGAACTACACCTTAAATTTCCGTTTAGGATATTACATAGGGTATTCTAGAATATAATTAACCTTAGTTTCAATATCTCGGGAGGTTTCAGCAATTGACTGGACAGGAAATACAAGTATGTGTCTTTCCTTCTTTCTTTTATAACTTTTCTATATAAGCTAGATGTCTCAATATAAGTGAAAGCCTTCACTTGATACTCATGGATTTTTCTTCTCTTTACAGGAGGACCATCCGAAGGTCAGGAGTGTGTTCTGTAATGTCCGCAGTAAGAACTTCTTTGGACATCAACTTTGCAGGAGGCACGCACTATGCGCTACCTCTAGAGGTAATTTCCGCTATTTGGACTCCCATGTTTGTACAGTTTGTTCTAACCTGATTACCGAGGCTTTTGACGACCCTAAGTCGACGGAGTCAAGGTATGCTTCCAGGGAAATGTTACGATCCTGGGTGAGGGGTTTTCAAAAAAACACCTCAGCCCCCTACCTTCCAAGTGAGAAGATGAGGGCCTACCTTTTCCCTAAAGCATCGGCTGATGCAATCATCCCCCAGCCTCAGGTGGAGATACCAATTGCCCAGAATCCGGTAGATTCTGATGTCTCGGCCGCCCTTCAAGACATCCAATTGGACGATAGGATGTCGGAGGTGTCGGATTCTACTGAGAAGAACCTTCTAGGAGAAGCTCAGGAGGAAGAGCTGTTCCAGGCTCCTCAAGTAGAAGAGGAAGAAATCAACGAAGTGTCGGTTACATCGGTTCCGGACACAGAACCTGTTCCTTCTACATCGTCTCCTATCCCAGATGAACTGGGAAGGACTCTTTCTTTCATTGTTGAGATGATCCAACAAATTCAAAGGAAGAATGATGAAAAGGAAGCTGCAATGAAACCGGAGATACGTAGACTTGCAGCATCACAGGGGCCCCAGAAGCAGCTCAGCATGAACGATCTTCCTTTGTGCTCGGATACCAATCCTTGTAGGTATGCCGAACACATGCCAATGACAACCGGGAAGATCGTGATCTCAGAAAAGTCGGGAGCAATTCCCCTGGAAGAAGTGGAATTTTGGCCCAACAAAGATTCTTATCCGGACTGCTATGTCCGTCTTAGGAAGGAACCAGCCTCAAAGGACACGGAGCCGAAGGAGGTCATAGTTTTTTACCATAGTAAAGCTCAGACGTTACTAGCGAGCTCGATGAAAAAGATGGGCTTCACTAACTCAAAGGTGCCCGCCTTGAGTAAGAAGCTTCCCTTCTTTGTGGCCTCTCCTACCAGAGCCTTTCACTTCCTGGAAAAGGGATATAAGGCAGCCTTAAAGGCGGTGGAGGCGGGGAAACCATGCCCATCCTTGGAGGAGTGCAAGCCGTTATCTCTGACCTTGCCCTTGGACCAAGAAGACTGGAAGGACGTACACCTTACCTTCTCAGTCGGGAAGCTGGAAGCTGATATTGCTGAACGCCAGTTTGGTGAGGCACTTCCAAAACTGTCGGAGGTTCTCTTGCGTAGAGAGCAAGAGACAAAATAGAGACTTGCGGCATCGATGTCGTTGCAAACGACACTAAAAACGATGGCAAGTGACCCCAAGAACCAGGACATGTTCATGGTTGTGGCCAAAACCCATCTGACCACAGTTACGAAGGATCTCTATAGCTTTATTAAAGCTAGGAGAGCCTGTAGAGATATCGTGTTCGCCTCGGCTGCAGTGAGGCACAAACCGAGGAAACTGATCTCCTCTCGTATTTGGGATAAAGACCTCTTTCCCAATGAAGTGGTTAAAGAGGTAGTAGACAAGGCCGCCACAGAGAATAGGAACCTTCTCAAAAAGTGGGGCTTAGATCTTAAGAGAAAGTCTTCTCCGGATGAGGGTCCCCAACCCAAGAGGAAGACAAAAAGGCCTAGGCCATCCTCTCGGCTGGCTAAACCCTACCGACAGCAACATCAACAACAACTTCCAGTGACCCCGGTGCCTCAGATAGTGGCACAACCTCCAACCACATACCAGCTGGTACCTTAACAAGTGGCGACACAGTCGCCAGTTTTTAACCCAGCCTTCGGAAGGCAGACTTCTTCCTTTCGTTCGAGAGCTAGAGGAATAGCCAGAGGTTCTTCTAGACGCCCTTCAAGAGGAAGGGGATACAGGGGAGGATGCGGTCAAGGAGGCAAGGCCTCAGGTCCACAAAAGCAGAAGCAAGATACTTCCAGTAGGAGGGAGACTACAGCTATTTAGGGATCGCTGGACCTTCGATCCCTGGGCCCACAGCCTAATTAAAAATGGACTAGGTTGGAGCTGGAGCAGTCCTCCACCTCAATTTCCTTAATTCTTCCAACACCCATCCCCCGTTTCAGAAGAATATATCCGAGAACTCTTAGACAAAAGAGTAATCCGGAAAGTTAAGTCCATAAAATTCCAAGGAAGGCTGTTTTGTGTTCCAAAGGACTCAGAAAAACTCAGAGTCATTCTAGACTTGTCGCCACTCAACAAGTTCATAGTGAACTACAAGTTCAGAATGCTCACGCTTCAGCACATAAGGACCCTACTGCCCAGAAGGGCATATACCGTCTCTATAGACTTGTCTGACGCTTATTGGCACGTTCCAATTAATTGTAACCTCTCCTCCTACCTAGGCTTCAAGTTACATAGAAAACTTTACGCCTTGAGAGCTATGCCTTTCGGGCTAAACATAGCCCAAAGGATTTTCACGAAGCTCGCGAATACAGCCGTCCATCAATTACGCCTAAAGGGGGTCCGAGTAGTAGCCTACTTGGACGACTGGCTGGTGTGGGCAGCATCCAGGACAGAATGCATGCAAGCTTCTAAGATAGTGATCCAGTTCCAGGAACATCTGGGATTCAAGATCAACATAAAAAAGTCTCGACTTTCTCCAGCTCGAAAAATTCAGTGGTTGGGAATCCACTGGAATTTGGAGTCACATCGACTTTCCATTCCTAGTAAGAAGAGGAAAGAAATAGCAGGATCCGTCAAAAGACTATTGTAATCAAAACGTATATCAAGACGCGAACAGGAGAGAGTGCTGGGCTCTCTACAGTTTGCTTCGATAACAGATCCAGTGCTAAGAGCACAGCTTAAGGATGCAACAGGAGTCTGGAGAAAATACACATCAAACGCGCAAAGAGATCTAATAAGACCACTACTGACTCGACTGCGAACGCTTCTCAAGCCGTGGTCCAATGCCAAGCAATTGAAGAAATCAATACTTCTTCAACCTCCTCACCCATCAGTAACTATCCACACAGACGCTTCAAAGGAAGGGTGGGGAGGTCACTCTCATCAGATGAGAGTCCAAGGAGCTTGGTCCAATCTTTTCAAGTCATTTCACATCAACTTTCTAGAAGCCATGGCAGTACTTCTGACACTAAAGAATGTTTCTCCTCGCCATTCGACCCACATAAGACTGGTTCTAGATAGCGAGGTGGTAGTGAGATGCCTGAATCGACAAGGGTCAAGGTCACCTCAAATCAACCAAGTGATGTTGGCCATATTCCGTTTGGCGGAAAGGAAGAAATGGCACCTGTCAGCAGTTCACATTCAAGGGTTCCACAATCTGACAGCGGACGCTCTATCCAGGTTTACACCTATAGAGTCAGAATGGTCCCTTGACGCAGGCTCGTTCTCCTTCATCTCGAGTCAAGTCCCAGAGCTGCAGATAGACCTCTTTGCGACAAAAGACAACAAGAAAATAGATTGTTACGTGTCCCCATACGAGGATCCGCTAGCGGAGGCATTGGACACTATGTCCCTGGACTGGAACAGATGGTCCAGTATTTATCTGTTCCCTCCGCACAACCTCCCTTTGAAGGTCCTCGATAAGCTGAGATCCTTCAAAGGGAAAGCAGCAATAGTGGACCACAAGTGGCCAAATAGCGTGTGGTTCCCTCTGGCATTGGAACTACGACTAAAATTCGTACCGCTACTGGATCCATCCCTGTCTCAGCGAGTACAGAAGTCGACTGTCTTCGCTTCATCACAGAAAACACGAAACCTACATCTCATGATTTTTTCTCCTTAACGATGAGAAAAGGATTTGATGTTAAAAGTCAGTTCAGAGTTTTGGAGGAAACCAGAAGACATTATGAGACTTCAGAGAACTGAATCTATTTCCAGACCCAACGTTTCTTACCAAGAACAAGCTACCCACCAACAGGTGGGGTCCCTAGAGAATCTGCCCTCTGAAGGAAGATGCATCTCTATGTCCAGTGGAGTGCCTAAGGTCTATCTTCATAGAACTTCAGACTTTATGGGAAGACAGCTGTTCAGAAGAGAAACCCTGGGTTCAAAGTTTTCTAAAACTAAAGGCGAAACTCACTGCATGTTATTCGCAGAACAGATCCAGACAGTATACCCGTTAGTCATGATCCGAGAAAAGTTGCCTCTTCTATAAAATTTCTTTAATTATATGGACTTTCATGAACATCCTTGTTTGTACACCGGCTGGTAGTAACCCAAGGTGTTCTTTACGCACTATGCGAAGCTAGTGGAGCAACTTAAGAATTCTGTTGTAGCAGCAGGTAGAATTCTTTAACCTTCTGTTTTAAATCTACGAGGAACAGTGTAATTAATTTGGGACGATTAATTAAGAGGGTGCATGTGTAGTCACTGTATGTTACTACACACTAAGCGAACTGGTCCATTGTCGTCGGCGAACTATATCATAATGCGGACACTTGTGCCAAGCGTTTTTTACGCTAGTGTAAATTAACAGTATACAATATTTTCTGTTGACTGTTTTTCTTTATGCTTTGACACATATCATCCATGTTTTATAAATTTTATAAATGTTGATCTGATATGTACGATTATTAAATTTTAATAAACTAGTTCATAGTGAACCCTGCGTCTTATTCGCCCACACTCATCTTATTAGAAATGTACTGAGCATGAAGAATATAATATGGATATTTTTATCACAGTATGTCTTTTAAGACTGTTCCCTGATTCAAGCAAAAGTCCACTCACTCTAACCCTTCCTTGGAAGGATTGACGTGGTACCCTAACGGGATAGTGGCAAAGAGGCAAAATTTGTTCCTATGTGGATACAACCATTATCCAATAGTTTATAAGAGTAGTCACATTGGGGAAGGTGTCACTAATTCATACTGACATTGGTGACTCTTATACAAACTTTGCTTTATATTGTATAGGGTGAGACCACTATATAAGCTTGTCATTTTGTCATCCATAATTATTATGTACTCCTCGAGACTTTTTTCCAGACTCTAGTACGACTCTTCCCTGTAGGGGGCAGGAAGCACTAACATAGTTCATGCTTAGATGAAATGATGTATGACGGCAACATCATAGGTCTCTAGGTCTAGACGGACCAGGAAAATACTTTCTTGAGAGTACGGCACTGATTGAGAATCCACAGATACAGTAATGCTCTGGTAAACTTCCATCAGGACGACATGGCATAAGCCCAAAAAAACGATTTTGAGCGAAGCAAAAAATCTATTTTTGGTGAGGTAGCCATGTCGTCCTGATGGACCCCCCCTTCCATTTATTGTAAAAGGGCTTATTAACCCCTCCCTATAATACAATCTCTGTAACACCTCGTATATCACTACAAGGAATAAAGAGGGTGCTACCGCCTACATCAGATACACACTGGAAACGGAATAGGAGAGATGCCTTATGAGCGGCTCTCTTTTCATTCTCGTTTCAGATTCTTGTCACTATAAACCATCGAAGCGTTAATACTGTTCAGGGTGAAGATAGCTATGTGATGTGTCAAGAATACGTCCTCTGATATTATGCGATATCCCTGTGAGATTATTTAGGGATATTCGCTCCAAGAGTTAGAATTCTGGATACCTTAAGGTAAAATTCTCTGGGAATATCACTGTAGTCAAATATACCCTAGAAAGCTACCTATTATGATCTTCCATCAGGACGATATGGCTACCTCACCCAAAAATAGATTTTTCGCTTCGCTCAAAATCCGTTATACATATATATATATATATATATATATATATATATATATATATATATATATATATATATATATATATATATATGTATAAACATACATATAAATATATATATATATATATATATATATATATATATATATATATATATATATATATATATATATATATATATATATATACATATATATATATATATATATATATACATATAAATATATATATATATATATATATATATATATATATATATATATATATATATATATATAAATATATATGTATATATATATATATATATATATATATATATATATATATATATATATATATATAAATATATATGTATATATATATATATATATATACATGTATATATATATATATATATATATATATATATATATATATATCTATATATATATACATATATATATATATATAACGGATTTTGAGCGAAGCGAAAAATCTACTTTTGGGTGAGGTAGCCATGTCGTCCTGATGGAAGATCCTGATAGGTAGCTTTCTAGGGTATATTTGACTACAGTGATATTCCCAGAGAATTTTACCTTAAGGTATATATATATATATATATATATATATATATATATATATATATACATATATATATATATATATATATATATATATATATATATATATATATATCTTTATATATATATATATATATATATATATACATATATATGTATATATATATATATATATATATATATATATATATATATATATATATACATACATACATATATATACATATATATATATATATATTTATATATATATATATATATATATATATATATATATTTATATATATATATATATATATATATATATATATATATATATAAATATAAATATACATGTATATATATATATATATATATATATATATATATATATATATATATATGTATGTATATATATGTATATATATATATATATATATATATATATATATATATATATATATATATATATATGTATATATATATATATATATATATATATATATATATATATATATATGTATATATATACATACATACATATATATATATATATATATATATATATATATATATATATATATATATATATATATATATATATATATATATATCGACACCCAGAAAGATGCACACACACATACATACATACATATATATATATATATATATATATATATATATATATATATATATATATATATATGTATGTATGTATGTGTGTGTGCATCTTTCTGGGTGTCGATAAATTAAAGTGGTGGAAGAGTTCGTTTATCACCATGATCAGCAAATTCGTAATAATGAAGGGCATACATATTAGATTTGATTCCTGTGAGCGATCAGAAGAAAAGTATTACACCACCACCAATTGACGGTTGGCTGTTGTGGTGAAGCAAACTGGCTATACCACGGACATGAATATGGACATGTAATAAGCATTTGTCCTGCAGTGGATTAGACACTGCTGTAATGGCTCTCGTTATTTAGGAGTGCATATATATATATATATATATATATATATATATATATATATATATATATATATATATATATATATATATATATATATATATATATATAATCTTACAATTTTGGTATAATGTAGAATAAATCATGCAGTTTTTAGTAATTTTATCTATATTTATTTATATTGTTTTCATTTGTGCATTGAAGAGATGATACCCAGCCGTGAAAATACCCCTGCTCATATATAGGTTAAAGGTTTCTGGTTTCAGTTCCATCAGAATAGATGCTCACCAGAACGTCAGCCGGGCAAGCCCAACCCCCCACTGTGGTGCCCTACCACAGCAGTAGCCTCCCCAGTAAACACCTTAAACTCACGGCCCTGGGCGGGGATCAATCTCTTGCCACGCGAATGCGAGGCAAACACGTTACCACTTTACTAGCCAGGAGGCTAGATATGTAAATTACGTAAGACCTTTATCGTGAATTCCATTATATTATCTATTTGAGTTAAAATAAGTATTTTTCCTATTTCTTTTTGAAGAATTAAATTTATTTCACGTATGTTTGCTAGGAATTCTTACTATGTCTATTTGGGAGTGTTTTGGGATTCATGCGAGATAGGAACAAGGGCTAAGGTAAGATTATTTTATATTTTATGATGTATTGCGTCATGATTGAGAGAGAATTTCAGAATATGTGCTTTGGAATATTTTTCACCGCGTGTTCTCGAAATTCGGGAAATTCAGTGAGAGGAGGTTATATTTTGTTTTTATTTTTGGGACAAAAGTGGGCGGAGCTTGCTGACTGAGAGAGCCGTCTTGCGTAGGGTACATAAAGCGATTGAGAGGGTAATATTTGGCAACTTTGACGATTGGTACAGCCCCTACGCTTACTAAACAAGTTGGGAGCTTCTTGAATTAGCCTAAATTTGGATATATAAGGACTCAAGGTTAGCTTAGAGTCAGAGACAGACAGACAGAGATCGAGTTAAAACTGCAGCCAGCAGATAGCCTTCTTCCTCTCTCCCTCGCTCATTCACGCCCGTAACCCAGTTTAGTTTCAAAAGTATTCAGTGCGTTCTACTATGAGATTCAGGGCCTCTGTAACACGGTTTTTTCGCAATAACTTTTTTTCTATGAATTTCATAAATATAACGCTTATTCAGAATGCACATTATATCTACACATAAATTTTGACTATATTCTGCATTACGTAGGTTGAATTAATTTGGTACTTTGTTAAGTAAAAGTGACGATTTTTGAAGACGGGCCAACTTACTCAGAGAAAAGGTCTCGAACGCACTCGTTACGTAACTTATGACGGCATTTCTTCTCTCTTTCTCGATCGATGATTGGTTATACGTAACGAAGGCTATACCTCTGCCAACAATAACACAAAAGTGTAAATAAAAGCAAAGCAGTACACCTTTATGAACTCTGAAACCTCTCCACTGAGAATTGTCATAATGAACAAACGAACAAAATATGTTGATAAATACAAAAACACTTCGATTATTAGTCTAACTCCCAGAATAAGTTTCCTAAGAAATTACAGTCTACTTTATAGGTCACAATCAGATTGACAAGGTGTATGGATTAGTTGGTAATTTTCAAAAACGTAGTAGACCAGCTTGATTTGATAACTGCTATATCCAATGTCCAGTAATTTTTATTTATTGTCTAGCTACCTACGTATTTACTGTAAAAAAGAAAAAAAATAAATAAATAACTGGTACCATATTTTGGCTTTAAACCTTCACCAGTAATTATCGTCAGAATGATGCCTTCACGAGGCTCCACCCACTTTGGCCTCGTTGTAATTCAGGATAACACTGAAGGCTATCATGGGCATTGTTGGATCAGAAAATTTAAATTCTGGCTATAAAAACTAATTTTTCGAGTAGTTGTAAGAAGTGGTAAATGATCCTCAAGGATCCCAGCAGTTGGCCTAAACGTTTAATTCATGTATAGTACTGTTACGGCACTACTGCTACAGTACAGTAGTATTACTACGCTAGCACAAATACCCCACCCACATTTATGTATCGTTCCGCCATTCATAAAGTCTTTGTCATATTCTTTCACTGTGCAATAAGCCATGGCCTCCTCAGAAATTAAGTTTAACTTTAGATGATAGGTTATTTCATTAAGCTGACAAATTATGGCAACTGGGTATGTTATTGCCGATGTTGAAGCTAAAGATAAAGTATGGTATCATTCCTTCATTGCATTATCATCTTTACTACTATTTGTTTTGCTACATGTAGTAATTATTTTAAAGGATAAATGAATTATGTTCACTTCACTTCTATAAATTCCCATTAGATGTACAAATAAAACTCCTAAAACTATTCATGATTTATTTATAAAATGCAGTCATGCCCAAAACATAGCTAACACGGTTGGTCTGATGGAGATTTTAGCACAAAAATCTTATTTTAACAAAAATAGTTATATAAAGACTGTTTACATACAATCCCTCTCTTTCTCTCTCTTTTGGTGGCATAGTGAATAGTTAATAGAAATGTTCAAAAGCCTGAATGACATTACAAGTATTATAATCCTGTTACGCTAAATACAAATCAGACTATAAACATTGGATTTAAACTATAAACTGAATAATTACCTATTCAGGCTATGGTAAATATGGCCACGGGCTTTCTCTTGACTGTATAAAGTTGCAAGTCGTAAGACAAATGCAGTTTTGCAACCACGGGGGCAATTCCAAATCCTGTTAGCCATTCTTGAATGTTATGGGTTTCAGAGCCGATGGAAGAAGTTGAATGGGTGTCTGGTGGATGGGCGGGGCAAAATTTTGTCAAAAGGTGTTTACATTGCTTACGTAGTGAATGTTTTCGACTCTTGGCTCGTTATCACTGGCCATGGCGTCGGCTAGAGCATTTTTACTCTATAAAAATTAAAACTATTGTGTTTAGGTTATTGATAATGCTGACAAAATTTGTGTGTGGTTGTAAAATATACATATGTCAACTTTCAGCTACATCCGATGCTTTGATAAGGAGCAAAGTCCAAAAAACCGTGTTACACAGGCCCTGAATCTCATAGTAGTGGACACTCTACTCAGTGACTCTGTGCCCCAAAGCAGATCGTGCGTCTTGTAAGACTAAAAGGTGGTTGTTGAATTAATTGTATCAGGATGAGTGTTGACATTGTATAATTATTTTCATTGCATTATCTCTGTTCTTAGGTTAAGGATTATTCAGATATAATAGTTCAAGCTGAGTTGTATAAATTTCAAATTGCAACATTTTTGTCTTATTCTAAGTTTTATTCAGAATTAATATTTTCCAGTGTCTTAATTTTGGTTATGTAAACTCTATTCAGCGATGTAATTTATATAGAATATATTTATTTTTGTAATGAGAGTATTATTCCAATCATCACTATTTCAGCCCAGTTTCCACTCGATTCCTGTTAAGAACCCTATTGAGAGTTAAATAAGTGTTAGTAATACTTAAAAGTAATTATCCAGTTTGGTTTTGAGCGTGCTTGAGAGACCTTTGGATATTTAGTGTTTTATATAATGCTGTCTGAGAGCTATTTAATGGTCTCAGAAATTGGGTATTAATGTTTTAAAGTGTAACAGTTTTAATGTAAAAGCAAACAAGGTAATTTGGAAATTTGAGAGGTTAATCAACTGGCCAGTTATAGTATATATAATATTGTATGTTTGGTTCTCTGTCACGAGCCATAGTATAATATATTTTGTTAGTGCCCAGACCAGAAAACCATATCGTATAATATATTTTGGGTGCTTAAACCCTGGATCCATACATTATATTATAATTTGGTGCCCAGACCCTGGGAATCGAGCGAGACTTATAAATGTTGGTGATAACAGGGCCATGTTTTTTATTAAAGGTTTTCTATTAGTACAATGTTGATAGAGTTTTGAGTATTGTCAGCATATTATTTTTTGAAGAGACATTAATTATTGTAAAATCAAAAGATGGCACAGTTTAATATCTAATTGTTTTCAAGTAATCAAAGTGTTCGGTAATTGTCAGAAGCTAATGTAACTAAAGCTAAGTGGATCTCAATCTTAATGGCTTGTGGTGGACATGCTATGAGTGGAATGAATAAGGCCCAAATTAAGTGTGTAGCCTTAGAAGCGCTGATAAAATCTGGAAAATTGTCGAAAGAGAATATTATGGCAGCTCGTGAACTGTTGGAGGAATCTAAGAAAGAATTTTTTGGAGAGCAAGGACCGGTTGACCCTCAAACTGAAGGCATGTAAGTAGATAAGGATGAAGAGGCTGAGATTCGACATATTGCAGGGGAATAGAATTAGATTAGGTTGAAGATGATGGCAAAACGAGAACCAGAGAGAAAGAAATGGAAACAAAGCGAGAAAATGAAGCCCGAGAGATTGCAAGACATGCAAGGTTAATGAAAGCAAATCAAGAACAAAAAGAGATGGAAGAAGCAAGGTATACGCGGGAGTTAGAAGTATTGCATGCCCGTGCCCAACTGAAAGCGCAGACGGAGACAGAAAAAACTCCTGCTAGACACGAACCCGTGTTTAATATGTCGGAAGCCCAGAGGTCAATTCAAAGGTTCACAGAAGAGTCCCCAGATGAGTTATTTGATCATTTTGAAACGGTCGTAGAGACAATGAAATGGCCAGAAGATAAATGATCAGTTTTATTGCAGAGTTTGCTATTTGGGAAGGGCCACAGTGCTTACTTACCCTTATCTCAGGACCAAAGGATGGAGTATCAAGAAGTGAAGAGGAGTGTGCTGCAAGTGTATCAGATGACCCCTGAATATTATAATGAAAGATTCCGAAGTTTAAGAATGGACGAGAAAATGACTTTCCTGGATTATGCTTATAAGGTACGACAATGTTTCATGAGATAGACAGAGGCTGCTAACATAAAGGGGAGGGCTGATTTGGAAGACTCGATAATACTAGAGTAGTATCTACGAGGAATTCCTGAACACATTTGAAAGTATTTGAGAGAGAGAGAGGTGAAGAAACTTGTACCAACCGTGTGTCACACGATCGTACATAGTAACAACATTTCTCTTTTTTGTATATAGTCTCCTTTGTATCTTAGCTCTCCCCTCGCACTGATAAAAACCTGAATCAACTTGTCTGTTTTTCTCACCATTGAATGTTAACAGAAACAGTTGTTGGTTGAACAGGAAACAACATGTTAAATGTTATGACCTTTCCCAGAATTGATGTATATATAAACTGATGTTCTGTAATAAAATTACTCAGTCGCTTTCATCCTGCCTTTTTAGTCACAGCCTCTCTGCCCGTCACATTGGTGACCACAAAGTGACCCTCTCCTTCTCTCCACCTATGCCAGCGACATCGCTATTGGTGCAGTGCTTGAACAGGTGATTAATGGCTTTCCCAAACCATTGGCCTTCTTCAGCAGAAAACTGTCCAGGGCAGAAACGGGTTATTCTACCTTCGATGGCGAATTGCTGGCGGTGCACTTGGCTTTCCGTCACTACCGCCATTTCTTAGAAGGTATGTCCTTCGTCATTTCCATAGACCACATGCCTCTGGTGCATGCCTTCACTCGACAGTCTGACGCTTGGTCCGCCCGTCAACGCCAACATCTCTCCGCCATGTCTGCATACAATTACAGCCGTTAACACATCCCTGGAATTGGAATCCCATTGCCGATTGGCGCTGTTGAGCTGCGATTGGATTACAACACCTTGGCTGAAGCCCAAAGACAAAATCCAGAGTATCAAGCATGTAGGATATCCTGCACATCCCTCCGTTGGGAAGACGTCCCCCTCGACGACTCCAACACAATACCCTCCTCTGTGACATCAGTAATGGTAGACCGCGACCGTAGATTCCTGTTCCCATGTGCTGATAGGTGTTTGATTTCATTCACGCTCTTTCACATCCCTCTTACAGTTCTACTACACAGCTGCTGAAGACTAATTTCATTTGCCACGGCATTTCAAAGGTTGCTAAGGATTGGGTCCGTGCCTCTACTTCTTGCCAAACTTCCAAAGTACATCGACGCACGGATTCAGGGGACCTTTCCTCAACCTCAGCGTCATTTCGCCCACATTCAGGTCAACGTTTTAGGCCCCCTACCCACATCACAAGTACATCGTTACCTGTTTACTGTCATCGACCACTCCACTCATTGGCCTGAAGCCATTCCCATGGAAACTGCAACGTCCACCTCATGTATATCTGCCTTACTCTCATGATGGATTGCAAGATTTGGTATCCCT
Source organism: Palaemon carinicauda (assembly GCF_036898095.1). Classification (NCBI taxonomy): domain Eukaryota; kingdom Metazoa; phylum Arthropoda; class Malacostraca; order Decapoda; family Palaemonidae; genus Palaemon; species Palaemon carinicauda. The sequence goes on along the minus strand of NC_090742.1, from coordinate 93,202,783 downwards.
GAGCATATTACTTCTGACATGGATACCACTTTCACCTCTCAATTGTGGACATCATAAGCGAATCTCCTGGGCATCACACTACATCAGACAACTGCCTACAACCCCGCCGCCAATGGAATAATGTTTTCATCACACCCTCAAAGCAGCTTTGATGTCCCGCTGCAAGGACTCCAACTGGTTTATTCAGCTTCCCTTGATCCTCCTGGGACTAAGGACCACTCCTAAAGATGCCCAGGATGGCGTTGCAGCAGAAATGGTGTAGGGTGACCTGCTGGTCTTCCATGCCGAATTTTTTCCTTCTGCAACCTCCTCCGACGATCTCCAGCTTATACGTCACGTTGTGAGAAAATTTACTCCCTGCCACCAGACTTACAAGCCCCCAGCAAAACATCACATACCGGCAACCTTGCACTCTGCAACGCACGTTTTCCTACACAACGACACTTACAAGCCCTCGCTAATGCCCCCTTACATGGGCCCTTTCCTTGTGATCCGACGTAGTCTGAAAGCATTCCTACTAAACATTCAAGACAAAGAAGACTAGGTCTCCATTGATCGTCTAAAACATGCTTATCTCCTGCCAGGTGACCCACCTACAGTTTACCTCTTTAGATCAGGGCAGCTTATTTAACATGTACAGTATGTAATTTTTAGGGGGGAGTCATATACCAACCGTGTGTCACAGAATCGTACATAGTAACGACATTTCTCCTTTTTGTATTTAGTCTCCTTTGTATCTTCGCTCTCCCCTCGCACTGATAACAACCTGAATCAACTTGTCTGTTTTTCCCACCGTTAAATGTTCACAGAAGCAGTTGTTGGTTGAACAGTAAACAGCCTGTTATATGTTATTACCTTCTTGCCCAGAATTGATTCATATATAAACTGATGTTTTGTAATAAAGTTACTCAATCACTTTCATCCTGTCTTTTTAGTTACAGCCTTTCTCGGACCTTCACAAACTCAATAATGCCGCTTTGCTGAGTGAAGATTACAATATTATCAGCCGTAAACCCTCCTTGGGCACGAAGTTTCAGCCTTCGTTTCGACCAAGTGTCAAGTATTCGCCTAATCATGGAAACCAGTTCAGAAATAACTATGGGAACAAGTTCAACAGTTACAACTGAATTAGCACTTGTACTGTCCCTAGGCAGAATGTGATAGTACCACAGCAACAAACACCGAACTGTCCTCCTTCAAGTATCATGAAAGATGTACAGAAGGTTGATATTGCCTGTTTTAAGTGTGGCAAGAGAGGCCATATCATTGAGTAAAGTTTGTCAAACCTACCGGAAGCAGTCACCCAAGTGATTAAAGATAATTCCACTTCACAGAATGCAAAGACTAAGACGCAATCGGGAAAGGACGGTGAGGAAAATGAACCATCCTCCGTTAACATGACAAACAGGACGAACCCAAACAGCATGGATGCCTTTAAACCATATATTTATAAATGTATGTTAGCAGCAAATAGTATGCAAGAGTAGAAATCCTGAGTAAGCCCAAGCGAAGAGGATTGCCAGATGATTGGAAAAGAGAAAAAAAAATAAGAAGGATTCGAAGGAGCTATGAAGCAAGATTTGCTTTCCAAAGAAGAGGATTCCCTTGATAGTACGCAAGAAAAGAATTCCTGAGTAAGCCCGAGCAAGGAGGAAAAACAGATGAGCGGACAAGTGGACAAAGAAAAAGAAGAAATCGAACGAACGATGAACTTAGAAGATCTGTTTTCCGAAGAAGACGATTCCCTAGAAAGTAGGCAAGAGGAAAAGTCCTGAGTAAGCCCAAGGGAAGAGGAACGACAGACGAGTGGACAAGAGGACCAAGAAACAATGGACCTGGAAGAAATGAATTTGAAGGACTTGTTTTCCGAAGAAAAGGATTCCTTTGATGATACGCAAGAGAACTCAAGAGTAAGCCCGAACAAAGAGGAACAACAGATGAGTGGACAAAAGGACAAAGAAGAAAGGGACTTAGAAAAAATAGAAATGTTCAACGTTAGAAGTGGGACAAGTGAATGGGAAAAGGCTGATAAGATTGCAACGGAAGAACGCAACGTTAATCAAGTTATTGTACTGTGTGGTGGAGGAGATGGAGGCACAGCAGTCTGTGACCTGTTATTTTCTTAAGGATGGGTTCCTTATGTGGAAGCATAGACCCGCCGATATCCATGGGAATGCTGAATGGGTGATAAATGGGCAGATATTAATTCCCGTTCCATTGAGAAGACAGGTGATCATGATAGCGTACGAGACAGGACGTATGGGAATAAGGAAAACGACGGAGAAGATGAAGAAACACTTTTTTCTGGCCTGGTATGCATAAGGACAGGAGCCTGTTTTGTCGTGCATGTCACGTATGTCACATGCTGAGAAGAGCAATGAGGGCATCAAGGAAGCTCCCTTACACCCGATGGAAGTACGGGGAGAACGCTTCAGGAAGGTACCGAAGAAAACGTTAGCAGAAAAATGGAAGGATCGAGATAAAATGGAAGGAGAATATGTATAGAATTTGGGGAAAAAGATCAGCGAGATAAGGGAGTTTTCCCAAGAAGGCATGAAGACGACGAGTCAAGGACGGACGAAGGAAAGGTTCAGTAGAAAGAATACGAACAGACAGGTTACAGGACCCTTCGGCAAAGGACCCAAGAAAATGTTGGCAGGAAAAAGGAAGGATCGAGAGGAAACACGCAAAGGAAATATCAAGGATTTGAGGAAAGGAAACAGCGAGTTGTGAAAATTTTCCCTAAAAGATGTGAAATCGAGGCCAGGACGAGCGGAGAAAAGGTTTGGCATGAAAAGTACGAATAGAGAGGTTACGATAAAACAGCAGATGTTGGTCTACGCATCGGAAAAAAGACTCCTTCTTGCCAACGAGTTACAACAAACATTCCGGATTCTGGAGGAGAGCAGTGACCGGACCTATGTTATCGAGATATCAGGAAAAAGTAGAAATTTGAGGAATTCCATATGAACTTCGAAACCGATACTTCAAGCATTGGAGAAATCCCTTATCCAGGTAGATGCGTCGGATAAATGGAGTAGAACTCTCTTATTGTAAGAAAATAAGGAAGGAATTATGTATCTTGTGTGTCTTATGTCATCAAAACTGAAAGAAAAGCAACAAGTCGACTCGATAGTTGAAACGGAACTTCAGGCATGATCGCAGCAATTAACACTAGGATGCCCGGCTTTAGCAATGTGCCTGGATGCCCAAAGTGAGTTATTTTGACTCCCACAGGATTTTTGGGTTATTTCAGGAAATAATTAGTTTTCTATCATCTCTTTTTATTGTTATAACCAGTTTTGTATACAAACATTGTAATATTATTGTGTTTGATGTTCTTTTGTTATAAATACTTATAATCAAATTTAGTTACCCACATGGGTGCCCACGGAGTGTCATTTTGACTCCTATATATTTTCAACCTTTTGTAAATAAAAGTTTAAATATTGATTCTTATATTCATTATTACATAGATAAGGAGTAATTTTATTCAGTTGTAGGTCTCATAATATTTGTCTTAGGAAAAAAATGATAAACGTTTGATTGGGCTAATAGATCTATTGTTTTTACTATATTTTTTGGAATACCCTTTGTATTCCAATGTATACAGGAATGAAGAAACTGAAAAAATCAAGAAAATAAAGTGGTATATATCCTAGTAATCATACAATAGACAACTACATGAATATCGTTTTGAATCTATTCCAGATCACATTTTTTTACACACACGTTCAACTTTTGAGGTGCAGGTCCCACGTAAAGATTTTTTACATCTCGTGCAACTTACTACTTTACAATTTTTCTTGCAATGAACCTTCTCTTGGCAGTATTTAATTAGGTCTCTGCTTTGATCTTTGTTTGCTCCATTTCATTGATTTTTCCTATGATCCAATTTCTTCTTTGACTGTATATTTATATTTGCTAATTCTTCGGATAGTTGTTCTAGGATTTCTTTCCTGGCAATTTTTTCTGTTATCACTTCCTTGTAAATAACCCATGCATCTATAGCTGCCCGGTCTAAGGTAGTTTGGAAGGAATGAATAGGCCATCGCCTTGTGCACGTCCTCACCGAATACTTTCTAGCCATTTTGTCCAAAATGTTCCCTCCATATTTTGTTTCTTTGTAAAATTTGATTGTTTCCGGTGTTTTCTTAGCATTATTTTCTAAAGAAACATCTTGATGGAGAGTGCTTAGAACTGCAACATTTTTTTTTTGTGAGTTTTCCCTGATAAACTGTAAAGCCTGGTAGAATACAAATTATCTTTCGTGGGTTCTCACTGTCGTAGGCACTTCTCTTATCTTATTCATGGTCCTTATGATACTGGTTACCTTTTTCTTTAGTTGCTTGGCTAAGTTGACCGATGTAAGATAATTATCTGTTGTGACATCTCTCCTTTTATTCAAAAAGGGATCCATTAGTCTCATGACCACATACTCAGCAACTCTCTTCTTACGATGCTCTTCTTTACCTACATAAGGAAATCTATTCACCAGATATTTACTCTCGTTATCTACAGCTAACTATACTTCTGACCGTACATATCAGGTTTTGATGCCATAAATTGTGTAAAAGAGCATCTTGCCTTACTAGGAAAGAGCTGCTCGTCAATAGTTATATTAGGCCCAGGATTGTAGCAAGCAATGCTGTTATCTATAAATCTATTCCATTCTGTAGAAAATAATGCAAATTTTGATAGTTTTGAGTGTCTTTGAACGTGTAGATTTATAGTCAAATTGCAAAAAAACGTAGAATTTTACAGAATATGTTTCTTGACATAGCTTGCTTGCATAGTGGAATACCCCATTTTTTTTCTCTCAAAAGGCTATGCACAGGTCTGCTTCAAGTTTTTTCTCATTTAGAGAGAAAATTTGGCTTATATTCTGTCTGTGAGCTTCAGCAATTGTACTATTTTTTATATGCTGTGTTATGAATCTGTCAATCATTAGTCGTCGTGCACTTCCTGGGCTACCAACAGTGATACATCTTTTTGCATGGCCTGTAGGTCTAGGCATTTCTCGTAAAATATTTTGTTCTGACCGCCTGCCACCTTAGCATTTATCAGCCAGAATTTGCTTCCACTATGTACCATCCGAAGAGACAATATCTTCCAAAACACACTCATCTGTTTCTTTATTTGTAATGAAATGAACAGTTGAACTATCATTAGGCTCTGTAACTGCTGCTAGATGTATGAATGTTGCATTCATACAAGAATAATGAAAACGAGGAGAAAAAGTATGTAGTCATTCGATGAATATCAGTAAAATGCAAAATGTTATGTTTCTTGAAAATTGCAAATAGAAAATTTACTTGAATCACAAGGAATTGGTTCATAAAATTAGAAAATAGTGAGAGATAAACATTTGTTAGCTTGTAATAAAGAAAAAAATTATCTTATGATCTTCAACACATGATGTAAAACTATTAGAAAATGGGATTCATATGATTTAAGAAGAGTTTCACAGAAAGGAGTCAAAATGACTCCCTCGGGCATCCATTACAGCGTCTGAAAAAATAATATCTAAAGTAATCCGGTAAACTTTTCTAGGATTATAAGATGTAATACACTCAAAATCAATAAATGTCAGGGAAGGATTCGTAAAAATATATGGAGGAACCGGGCCGGGAGCTATTTGAATAGTAGTAAGGGGTCAAAATGACTCCATCGGGCATTCTAGTGTTAAAGGGTTTTTAATTTAGGTAAGTCAACAATAAAATGAAGAAATTACATAGTATTCAGGTCATAATCCTTTAACGTGTTTAATTAGAAGGAAAATAATAATCAAAGGTTAACTAGGTGGTCCTTATGATTGCAACTGTATTGTATTAATGTAAAACATATATTGGGTAAAGATAACGTGGTTGCAGATTATTTATCTGGGGCCGGATCGATGGATTCAGACCCGAAATAAATAAACTTTTTTGGGGGGAGCTATTTTAAGAAGCTGGTCTAGTGTAGAGTAGATATCATAGCTTATTAATGATCTTATTTATATTTATCTATATTGTTTTCATTTGTGCATTGAAGAAATGATACCCAGCCCGTAAAAGGAGCCCCTCACATGTAGATATAAGTATTTGATGTAAATTACGTAGGACTTTCGTTGCGAATATCATTATATTCTTTATTGAAGTTAAAATATGTAATTTACATATTTTTTTTTTTTAAAGAATTAACTTTTTTATTTCACACATGTTTGCTAGGAATTCTTACGTTGTCTATTTGGAAGTGTTGTAGGATTCATTCGATATAGGAACAAGGGCTGAGGTAATGTTTTTTTATATATTATGATGTATTGTGTCAAGCTTGAGAGAGAATTTCAGAACATGTCCTTTGGAATTGATATAATAATATATTCTTACGTTGTCTATTTGGAAGT
>NC_090742.1:93133898-93188898 GCF_036898095.1 Palaemon carinicauda | reverse complement strand
TCCCCTTAGATCTCCCTTAGGCTAAGATAAGTTTCTTGGCTGCGGGTGATCTGTCACTAAAGCAAGGTTGGCAGGACCCTCTTGTCCCTTCCCCCTCTTTCTTCATACTGTACTGTACGTCATTCTACATCTGGACCTAGTATAGGTTAGGATGTGGAATTGACTCAGCCCCTTGCCGGCCGGCAGAGCTGGCCGGCAGGGGTCTTACTGTACTGTACGTCGTTCTACTTCTGGACCTAGTATAGGTTAGGATGTGGAATTGACTCAGCCCCTTGCCGGCCGGCAGAGCTGCTGGCCGGCAAGGGTCTTATGTTTTCGAGTGCTGCCCGGACCTCTCTTGGTCCCTCATCCATGCCTGCCGGCAGAGCCAGACGGCATGGGTCAAGGAAGCCTGAATTAGTTTCTCCCCTTCCTTATATGCACTCTTTCGGTTGCCGGGCTTGGAGGTTGTGTCCACTCTTATCCCGGCATCCATTCTATTTTTCTTCTAAGTGCTGTACCTGTCCCGGCTGCCGGCCTATGAGGCCGGCAGCCGGGCAGGTGTAGTCCTCTGGTTCTTTTGCTGCCGGCTGGCATCGGTCTTGTACCTTTGCCGGCCGGCTTATGTCAGCCCTTGTCTGCCGGTCACCAAGAGTGTGGCCGGCAGCTGGGTACTACCTTGTGTAGTTGCTGGCCGGCAGCCATTGCCGGCCAACACTGGCTGTTACCGGCCGGCAGTTGCTGCCGACCGGCACAAGCATTTGAACCAGAGTGCTGCCGCCCTATAGCTGTTAAGTAGTATACTTTAAAGCTAGTTGTGGTGTGTGCCGGCCGGCAAAGGCAGGCCGGCACACATCCCCCTAATGGTAAGGGTTTTGGTACAGCACTGTGTCTTCTAACACTATTGTTTTTTCTTGCACATCCCTTTGCTGTTGCCCTACAGATAGGAAGCTGAGTTCTTCCCTGTCTATTATCCAGGATTTTAAAATCATTGCTTAGGTGTGAGCTCCACCTGTTTCCTCTGGAAACCTTGCATTGGTTACTCTAGAAGAGATAAACCATTTTGATTTTATTATCTGGAAGGCTGCAACAATGGGTTGTGAGGGAAACACAAGGGTGTGTCTTTCCTTTCTGAATTGTTATGCTATACTATGCATATCCAGTGATACATAGTTCACTTGATACTCATGGAAATTTCTTCTCTTTACAGAAGGACACTCCGAAGTGGGGAAGTGCTTTCTGCAATGTCAGCAGCAAGAACCTCTGCGGACATGAGTTTTGTAGGAGACACGCAGCATACGCTGTGTCCAAGGATGATCTCCGGTATTGGGACCCTCAGGTATGTACTGTGTGCACTAACCTGATTACTGAGACATTTAAATAGCTAGGAAGAAGCTTCGTACCTGGGTAAGGGGCTTCCAAAAGAACACTTCTGGCCCTTATCTTCCAAGTGAGAAGATGAGGGCGTATCCTTTCCCTAAGGCATCAGCTGATGCAGTGATTCCCCAGCCTCAAGAGGAGATCCCCTAAGTTCAGATCCAGGTGGATGCTGAAGTCGCGGTCGCGATGCAAGACATCCAGCTAGATGACAGGATGTCTGATGTGGACGGGTGTCAGGAGGAAGACCTCCTGGCAGAAGCCCAGGATGAAGTTCAAGCCCTCTATATCGGCCGGTCTCCCATTAGAGCTGGGACAGGCCCTCTCTTCTATTGTTGGAATGATCCAACAAATGCAGAAGGAGAATCAGGAGAAGGCGGCTGCAATGGAACTGCGAATGCAGAGCCTTGCAGAATCACATGGGCCCCAGAAAAAGCTCAATGTGAAAGACCTTCCCTTGTGCTCAGATGCTAACCCATGGAGGTATGCTGAGCACATGCCGATGACGACTGGAAAGATCGTCATCTGGGATAAGCTGGGCTCAGTTCCCCTGGAGGTGGAATTCTGGCCCAGCAAGGCATCATATCCGGACTGTTATGTCCGGCTGAGGAAGGAACCAGCTTCAAAGGAGGAGACAGAGCCGAAGGAGGTCATAGTGATGGACCATGCTAAGGCTCAAGCTCTACTTTCATCCTCGATGAAAGAGAGGGGCTTCTCTAACTCAAAGGTAGCCGCATTGAATAGGAAGCTCCCTTCCTTTGTGTCCTCGCCTACTAGAGCCTTCCCCTTTTTACAGAAAGGGTTTCTGGCTGTACTAAAAGCAATCGAGGCCAGCAAGTCTTGCCCCTCCCTAGAGGAGTGTAAACCCTTGTCGCTGGCCCTGCCTATGGACCACAAAGACTGGAAGGACTTCCATCTTACGTTCTCAGTGGGAAAGTTGGAGGCTGATATTGCCGGACGTCAGTTCGGCAAGGACCTCCCTAAGCTGTCTGACTTTCTTTTGCGATGTGAGTTCGATACAAAAGAAAGACTGACTGCCTCAATGTCTCTTCAGACTACTCTCGAGACGATGGCAAGTGACCCCAAGGTCCATGAAATGTTCATGGTAGTGGCCAAGCCTCATCTGGCCACAGTGACGAAGGACCTTTATGGCTTCGTCAAGGCAAGGAGAGCTTGTAGGGAGTTCATGTTTACCTCGGCTACGGTGAGGCACGAGCCAAAGAAACTAATCTCCTCCAACATTTGGGGAAAAGACCTTTTCCCTACCGACTTGGTCAAAGAAGTTGTTGATAAGGCCGCCTTGGAGAATAGAAACCTTCTCCAGAAGTGGGGCCTGGCTATCAAAAGAAAGTCTTCCCCGGATGAGGGTCCTCAACCAAAGAGGAAGACTATGAGGACTAGGCTACCGTCTCGGCCAGCCAAGCCTCTTAGACAGCAACAGCAACTGCAATTGCCATTGCCCCCAGTGCCCCAGATCGTGGCACAAACCCCGACCACCTTTCAGTGGGTACCCCAGGCCGTGTCGACACAGTCCACGGCATTCACCCCAGCGTTCGAAGGGCAGTCTACTTCCTTTCGAGCAAAGCCTAGAGGAGCAGCCAGAGGCTCGTCTAGACGCCCCTCAAGGGGAAGGGGATTCAGGGGTGGTCGTGGTCAGGAAGGCAAGACCTCAGGACGGCAGTCCAAGTGAGGTGATACCGGTAGGAGGGAGACTTCTGAAATTTTGGGATCGGTGGACCTTCGATCCCTGGGCCCACAGCCTACTCAAGAATGGACTGGGCGGGAGCTGGTACGGCACTCCACCCCCGTGCCTTCGGTTTTTCCAACACTCCACCCCCGTTATGGAGGAGTACGTTCAAGAACTGTTGGAGAAAAAAGGTGATCCGAAGGGTGAAGCCCATCAATTTCTAAGGGAGGCTGTTTTGTGTTCCCAAGAAAGACTCGGAAAAGCTCAGAGTCATTCTAGACTTGTCGCCACTCAACAAGTTCATAGTGAATTGCAAATTCAAAATGCTAACACTGCAACACATAAGGACCTTACTGCCCGAGAGGGCATATTCCGTCTCTATAGACTTGTTAGACGCCTATTGGCACATTTCAATTAGCCATCGACTCTCCCCCTACCTAGGTTCAGGCTACAACGAAGACTATACGCCTTCGGAGCCATGCCATTCGGACTAAACATAGCCCCAAGGATTTTTACGAAGCTTGCGAGCGTAGCTCTCAAACAATTACGCCTAAAGGGAATTCAGGTAGTAGCCTACCTGGACGACTGGTTGGTGTGGGCAGCATCCGAGACAGAATGCTTGCAAGCTTCCAGTCAAGTGATCCAGTTCCTAGAGTACCTAGGCTTCAAGATCAACAGAAAAAGTCTCGACTTTCTCCATCTCAAAAGTTTCAGTGGCTGGGAATCCACTGGGACCCTTTGTCACATCGTTTCTCCACCCCGGCAAAGAAAAGGAAGGAGATAGCGGGTTCTGTCAAGAGACTTCAAGATTCCGAAAGGATATCAAGACACGAGCAGGAGAGAGTACTGCGCTCTCTCCAGTTTGCTTCGGTGAAAGACCCAGTGCTAAGAGCACAGCTAAAGGATGCAATCGGAGTTTGGAGAAGTTATGCATCAAACGCGTGAAGAGATCTGAGAAGACCAGCCGCTTCGGCTAAGTACTCTTCTCAGGCCTTGGTCCCAAGCCAGACATCTAAAGAAGTCGGCTCTTCTTCAGCCACCTCCCCCGTCGGTGACGATTCACTCAGACGCCTCGAAGGAGGGATGGGGAGGTCACTCTCATCGGAAAAAAGTCCAGGGGACTTGGTCCAGGCTATTCAAGACCTTTCACATAAAACTTTCTAGAAGCTAGGGCAGTGCTCCTTACCTTAAAGAGAGTCTCCCCGCGTCACTCGATCCACATAAGGTGGTGATAGACAGCGAGGTAGTTGTGAGATACTTGAATCGACAAGGATCGAGGTCACCACCTCTCAACCAGGTGATGTTGGCCGTCTTCCGATTGGCGGAAAAGAAGAAGTGGTACCTGTCGGCAGTTCACCTTCAAGGAGTCCGCAATGTGACAGCGGACGCTCTATTCAGGTTCACACCGATAGAGTCGGAATGGTCCTTAGACGCAGGATCATTCTCCTTCATTCTGAATCAGTCCCAGAACTGCAGATAGACCTCTTTGCGACGAAAGACAACAAGAAGTTGCCCCTGTACGTGCCCCGTACGAGGACCCCTTAGCGGAGGCAGTGGACGCGATGTCCCTCGACTGGAACAGATGGTCCAAGATTTATCTGTTCCCTCCTCACAACCTTCTGTTGAGGGTCCTCAACAAACTGAGATCCTTCAAAGGGTAGCGGCAATAGTGGCCCACAAGTGGCCGAACAGCGTGTGGTTCCTCCTGGCATTGGAACTGTAGCTGAAGTTTGTACCACTACCAGATCCAGTTCTGACCCAGCGAGTCCAGAAGTCAACTGTCTGCGCTTCATTACAGAAAACCCGGACCCTGCAGCTCATGATTTTCTCTCCCTAACGGTGAGAAAGCGTTTCGGGATTTCGAAAGCCAGTATAGACTTCCTTGAGGAATATAAGTGCAAATCTACTAGAAGGCAATATGAGTCATCTTGGAGAAAATGGGTGGCCTTTTGTCAAGGCGAAGATTCCGCAGGAGATCTTGACAGACTTCTGCTTATCTTTCTTCTCCACCTCCCTGGTCAAGGGTTGGCAGCGAACACGATTTCAGCGTGTAAGTCTGCTTTGACAAGACCCATTCTATATGCCTTCCAGGTCGACCTAGGTAACGAGATCTTTAATAAAGTCCCAAAAGCCTGTACTAGGCTCAGACCTTCAGCACCTCCAAAGCCCATTTCATGGTCTTTAGACAAGTTCTTCATTTCGCTTCTCTGTTGAGCAATGAAGAGTGTGCGTTAAAGGATTTGACACAAAAAGTTATTTTCCTATTTTGCACTCGCGTCCGGGGCCAGGTTAGTGATACTGTAGCCTCTCGAGAGAGGCAGGTCGTGTTCAGTTCCTGGATGGGGGAGAACTGAACCTGTTTCCGGATCCTACGTTTCTCGCCAAGAATGAGTTACCCACCAACAGGTGGGGTCCCTGGAGAATCTGCCCTCTGAAAGAAGATGCATCTCTATGTCCAGTAGAATGCCTAAAGGTCTATCTTCATAGAAATTCAGACTTCAAGGGTGGTCAAATTTATCTCTGAATCAACTCAGAGCGAAAATCACATATTTTATTCGCAGAGCGGATCCTGACAATACACCCGTAGGTCACGATCCGAGGAAAGTTGCCTCATTCTTAAATTTCTTTAATTGTATGGATTTTGAACATCTCCGTTCATACACTGGTTGGAAGTCTTCCAGAGTGTTCTTTCTCCACTATGCGAAGCAAGTAGAGGAACTAAAAGAGATCTGTGGTAGCAGTGGGTCGCGGTGTTAACCCTACTTTTTAACTCTGCGAGGAACAGTGGTCTTAATTGGGACGATTAATTCCAGGGTGAGTGTGTAGTCACATACTGTACTACAAACTAAGTGAGGGCACTGTGTTGCCCATCCAGACTGTTCCATTTCCGAAGGTGAACCTAGCATAAGTGCAGACATGTGTGCTGAGCGTTTCTAACGCTAATGTCATTGATTTGTAATACAGGCTTTTATGACTTTGATACCTTGGTATCTTAAAAGTGGCATCTAATGTTTTTTCTTTCAGACAAACAAGCTCTGTTTACTATCATACTTATGCTTAAAGTTTTGGGTTATCCTCTTCTTATGTATATATATATATATAATTGTGGTTAACCTGTTTATTTATTGCCTGTCAATAATCTGGTTCTTGAGAACCTTGCGTCTCCTTCACCTGTGTCAATTTATTGGTATAATTGAGCATTCATTCTATGTACCTTATCTGGGATAATTCTAATAGAATTGTTCCTTTATGCAAGCTATGTTGCATTGGTTTTCCTCCTATGCGGATATAAAACCTTTGTCCAATACAAGTATTGTGCGGAGGACTGGTCGATATTTCATATTGACGCAGTGGTTCTTTACAAACTATGCTTTACTTAATATAGGGCGAGACCACTATATTAGCTTGCCTGGTATTCATACATAGATATATGTACTCTTCGAGACTTTTCCAGAGTCTAGTAGGACTCTTCCCTGTAGGGGGCAGGAAGCTCTAACATAGTTTATAGTTAGTTGAAAAGATGTATAACGGTAACATCTTAGGTCTCTAGGTCTAGTCGACCGGGAAAAAATTACCTCCGGGGAGTACGGCACGTTCTGAGAATCCACAGATACAGTAATGCTCTGGTACACTTCCATCAGGACGACATGGCTTGAGCCCAAAAAACGGATTTTTAGCGAAGCGAAAAATCTATTTTTGGGTGAGATGGCCATGTCGTCCTGATGGACCCGCCCTTGCCTTTCTAGGAAAGGGCTGTAGGACCCCTCCCTACATACAGTATCTGTAGCACCTCGTGTACGCTACAAGGAATACAGATGGCGCCAGGATTGGCGCCAGGCACGCATACGAATCGGGGGATAGGGAAGCCTTGGGAGCGGCTCCCCTTTTTCTTTCCCGAATTCGTATCTCGCCAATCACCTCCTACGAGACGAAATCTCTGTCCAGGATGTATATTGCCATGTGACGTGTCTAGAATACGTCCTCTGATATGTCGCGATATCCCTTTCACGTGGGATACTCGCTCCAGGAGTTAGAATTCTGGTACCTTAAGGTAAATTCTCTGGGAATATCGCCGTAGTTGTAATATACCCTAGGAAGCTACCCTATAGGAACTTCCATCAGGACGACATGGCCATCTCACCCAAAAATAGATTTTTCGCTTCGCTCAAAATCCGTTATATATATATATATACATATATATATATATATATATGTGTGTGTGTGTATATATATATATATATATATATATATATATATATATATATATACATATATATATGCATACATATATATATCTATATATGTATATATACATAATCATATATATATGTATATATATATATATATATATATTTATATATATATATGTGTATATATATAAATATATCATATATATATATATATATATATGTATATAGATATATATATATATATATATATATGTATATATTATATATATATATATATATATATTCTTTCGAAGCTGGTTTAGTCTAGAGTAAGTAATTCGATCATGCATTTTACTTATAAACTCACTTGTTTAATTAAGAGGTGATAGCTAGCCCATAAGGTGAGTTCCCCTCATGTAGGAATATGTTTGTTATGTAAATTACGTAAGACTATCGTCGTTAATTTATTTGTTTTTATTTGTGTTCTTCATTCAATTCAGTATATGTAATTTTATGTTATTTTTAAAAATTAGCTTCTCATTTCATGTATTTTGTTACGAAGTCTTATGTAAGCTATTTAGAGTGTTTTATGATCCATACGAGCTATGAACAAGAGCTTATGTAAATGTTATTCATATTTTTCATGAGGCATTGCGTCGTCTTTGTTTAAAAATACGCAATTCTTATATGTGCCACGTGTTTGTAAGTTCTTGAAAACCATAGTGTTATATATTATCTGTTTTTTTATTTCGAGGACATAGGGTTTGCTGAGCAAGCTGAGAGAGTTGTCTCGTTGTTGCATCAAAACAAGTCCAAATTAGCAATCATTGGCAATCCTTATGCCCTTAGGCCAACCCCAAATGTTTCCAGATCTCATACATAGAACCTTCTGGAAGTAGCTAATTTTTAAATAAGCGCCCACCCAGGGATGCGTGGGGCCAAAGAAAAAACATCCGTCCTGTAAAAGAGCATAAGTACCCCGCACCCTCTCTATCTCTCTCCAATTGTCTCTGATGTGTCCTCTCTAAAATTATTTTATACCCCAGCCTATATCGCGTGTAGTAAGTTAAAAACCTTGCTGTAAATTTGGCAGGGGATTTTGAATTTTTCGTGTTGTGGGAGACGTGGCATTGAGTAAATTTTTGCAACTGGGCCAGTGGGAGTTACGAAAATATCTGAAGTTAGTAACTTTATCAGTTACTCTATGTAAGTTCTTTAAGTGTTTAATCATTAGAGTGTAATTATTTGTTTTGTCTTTGCCTAAGGTTTATACAGATTTAATATTTCAAGTCAAAAAATTATACAGTATAATTTTCTGAGCATAACATTCTTTTTCTTAATCTATGTGTTGTTCATACCTAATATTTTGAGTGATTTTTTTTTCATGTGAGTATTTTCAGTGTTGTGATTTATATAGAAGATATTTATTATTTCAGTCATCAGTGTTTATTTCATACCCGCTCGTATCCTGTTAACGAATCAAAGTTAGAAGTTGTTTGAATAGATCTTAATAACAACTACCCAGTTTTATTTTGAGTGTACATAAGAGACCTTTGGATATTTAGTGTTGTGTACAGTATATTGCTGTCTGGAGTTATATAACTGTTTGTGGGCTCGGGTATTAACATTTTCAATTTTAACAGATTTTTTATAAAAAATAGAGGTGAGTTTGGAACTCGAGAGTGTTGCGTACCTTATCTGCTGTGATATATGTAATATTATATTTTGGTTCCTAGACACAGGACCATAATATGCTATATTTTTGGTGCCCAGACCCAGGATCAAGAGAATTTGATATAAATAATGATGATAAAAGGGCCGTGTTTTGATTAAAGGTTTTGAAAAATTTGGTGTTGATAGGATTCTGTGTATTGTTAGGAAATATATATATTTATATATATATATATATATATATATTATATATATATTTATATATATATATATATTGTTATGAACCGCCTTCATGGTTCAACAGGTTCTTTAAAAAAAATACTAAACGAATTGGGACTGAAATGAACCAATGGACTGCAACAACCAAAGGAGTGGGTAAAACAGAAAACACTTAAGTACATTAACCTAGTTTATCTTACAAGATTATATACAATAATTACAAGTGAGTACAGGTAATGGGAAGCACAGACACATACATGATCACAGCATAAATTCAGATAACATTACAATATCAAAAACAGAAAACTTAAACGTTCAAAAAAAATGTTAAATAAAATAAGCAATACTCAACAAACAAACAAACACAGTAAGCAGCAGCAAGGACCAATTAACAAAAGAATCTTCTCATTATTAATGAAATAATAAACACGAGCCCATACACTGGCTCTTCCAACAAATAAACATCCACAAACAATCCCTGATCCTCGAGGACGTCCATCGAACACTGCGGGAACAACAACGCCAGTGTCGATACAGCAGCCACTTTGCTGCTACCGAAGAACAACTCTTCAAATCCATAACGACCTCGAGGACTAGGTTAAGGACAAGTCACCACCAACTAGGAGATACTCCAAAGCTGGGTCTGCTGCTTTTTCTCGACTCCATTACGAGAACTGGTCCATCTGGCTTCCCAAACCTGACTAATTCTTGCCACTCACATTGTGACACAAGTAAACAAAAACACCCACCTAAACGGAGAAAAGGGCAGTTACAAAAAAAATGAAACTAGGTTGTTTGACAGTCAAACAACCTAACACCTCCACACTCAAAAAAAAAAAAAAAATTCAAAAATTTTTTTTTTTTTCAGATCACACTCTCACCCACCCCCAAAGATGTCACAGAACCACCAGCCCAAACAGAACCAATCCTGGCAAGGTCGCCAAATGTTATGAACCGCCTTCATGGTTCAACAGGTTCTTTAAAAAAAATACTAAACGAATTGGGACTGAAATGAACCAATGGACTGCAACAACCAAAGGAGTGGGTAAAACAGAAAACACTTAAGTACATTAACCTAGTTTATCTTACAAGATTATATACAATAATTACAAGTGAGTACAGGTAATGGGAAGCACAGACACATACATGATCACAGCATAAATTCAGATAACATTACAATATCAAAAACAGAAAACTTAAACGTTCAAAAAAAATGTTAAATAAAATAAGCAATACTCAACAAACAAACAAACACAGTAAGCAGCAGCAAGGACCAATTAACAAAAGAATCTTCTCATTATTAATGAAATAATAAACACGAGCCCATACACTGGCTCTTCCAACAAATAAACATCCACAAACAATCCCTGATCCTCGAGGACGTCCATCGAACACTGCGGGAACAACAACGCCAGTGTCGATACAGCAGCCACTTTGCTGCTACCGAAGAACAACTCTTCAAATCCATAACGACCTCGAGGACTAGGTTAAGGACAAGTCACCACCAACTAGGAGATACTCCAAAGCTGGGTCTGCTGCTTTTTCTCGACTCCATTACGAGAACTGGTCCATCTGGCTTCCCAAACCTGACTAATTCTTGCCACTCACATTGTGACACAAGTAAACAAAAACACCCACCTAAACGGAGAAAAGGGCAGTTACAAAAAAAATGAAACTAGGTTGTTTGACAGTCAAACAACCTAACAATATATATATATATATATATATACATATATTTATATATATATATATATATATATATGTATATATATATATATATATATATACATATATATATATATATATATATATATTGAGAGGTATCAAATATTGTTAAAGTAGAAGTAGCAACAGTTTAATATCCAAGATTATATGAATAACGCAAATGCTCAGGAATTGTCAAAAACCAATGTAACCAAAGCTCAATGGCTCTCTATTTTGATGGCATGTGGTGGCCATGCAATTAATCGAATGATTAAAGCTCAAATCAAGTGTCTAGCCTTTGAAGCTTTGATAAACTCAGGAGAGTTGTCAGAAGAAAATATCTTAGCAGCTCCTGAACTATTGGAGGAAGCTGAGGAAGAATTTGTAGCGAAGCAAGGACCAGCTGACCCACAAACTGGAGGCATGAAAACAGATTGAGATTTAGATGTAGAGGCTGAGACTTGGCGAATTGCAGCAGAGGACAAGTTAAAGATGATGGCAAAAGAGAACGAAGAAAAGAGGGAAGTCGCAAGACATGCTAGGAGAATGTAAGAAAAAGAGAGGGAACGAGAAAAAAAGGAGAGGGAACGAGAAGAAAATTAGTGGGATTGAGAATAAAAGGATAAGGAAGAGGAAAGAGAGATTGCAGGACATATGCAGGAGTTGGAGCTGTTGAACGCCCATGCAAAGTCGGCAACACAGACAGAGGAGGCCCCTGCTATGTACGATCCCATTTTTAATGTGTCGGATGCCCAGAGGTTAATTCCAAGTTTCACAGAAGAGGCTCCAGAAGAGTTCTTCGATCATTTTGAAACAGCCGCATCAATGATGAAATGGCAAGAAGATAGTTAAACCACTTGATCTACCAACTGAATCCTTCCTTTATCTGATGATGTAGGCTTGTATATCTACTGCAACGGATATGCACTCCAAAAAAAAAAAAAATACCATTCTGTTTTTGCAGCTTGTGCTCTTTGGGAAAGGACGCAATGCTTACTTGTCCTTTCTCAGGACCCAAGGAAGGAGTATCAAGAATTGCAAGTGTTTCAGAATGACCGCTAATATTATAATGATAGGTTTCAAAGTTTGAGGAACGACGAGAAAATGACTTTCCTGGATTACGCTCATAATGTAGGACAATGTTTTAAGAGATGGACAGAGGATGCTAGCGTGAGGGAGATGGCTGATTTGGAAGAATTGATATATACTAGAATAGTATTTACGAGAAATTCTTGAACATATTCGTAATGCGACCACCCCCTCCCCCCATAAAAACACACCAAAAACATTCTACGTACATTTATATTGGGAATGAAACATAATAAAAAGTTTTAATTACCTTGATTAATATTTTGTTGGAACACCCTTCCTCTTCAAAACCTGCTGTAGCCGTTTGGGAAGTGACAAAGCCAAATTATGAAGATATTGTGGAGGTATATTGGCCCACGACTCTCGGATGGCTGCTTCCAAACGCGGCAGAGAGCTGACGTCTTTTTTCTGTAGGTCCTTTTTAATGATGTTCCAGATATTTTCAATGGGGTTAATGTCTGGAGAGTTACCTGGCTAATCGTTTATGACGGGAATTTCACACACAGACAGCCAATCCTTGACAGCACGGGCAGTGTGGCAAGGTGTACCGTCTTGCTGGAACACCTGTGCACCTGTTAATTCAAATAACTCATGCAAATGTTCAGCAAGGAGGTCCATATAGATTTCAGCATTCACTCTCACATTAGGGGGTAACACAACAACCTTTCCAGGGCCCAGTCCATTGAAACAGCCCCAGACCATAATAGTATCAGGGTGCTTTACTCTACTCTCAATGTACCGTGGATCTAGCGGGTCACTACCTTTACGACGATACACTCGAGAGTTACAATTATATGTAATGTTAAAATTTGCCACATCAGACCACAGAACCCTGAGCCACTGTTCATCAGTCCAATGTCCATATTTCTTGGCAGAATTACACCGCTTTACCTTATGCTTCTTGGTAATGAGAGGCTTCTTGGTGCGCTTGTAGCTGTTGTACCCCAGTTCATTTAAGCGCCGTGACACTGTCCTCACTGACACGTTTGCAAAGGCTCCAGGATTCTCCTCCTTTATTTTCCTAGCTGTAGTAGACGTTTGGGATTCCACAGCACGTTTCAGGAAGTTAGTAGCACGTTTGGATGTTTTCCTGACACCGCCAGGCCGAGGCTTAAATGTTGGTGTTTCCTTGCAGCCGCCCTGACGACATAACCGAACGTACTTCTTAACACTCGTCGGCCCAGCACCAGTAAACCGGCAAATTTCCTTGATTGTATGGCCTGCAGCCATTAGCCCCACTATCTGCGCTATGCAATCACTAGACAAATCCTTAGTAGGTGCCATAGTATAGTCACTAGCACCGCCAACCACCGCTATACTGCTATAATTGTGGAGGAAAGTTGGATAATTCAACTACACAATAAAATAAAAAGAATTAATGTTACTCGGATAAGATGGAGTATAACATTTCCATTAGGCAACTAGTAAATGGGGTGAGGCAAATCAACAAGTGTCTCTTTCACATACCTCACAATGCTGAGAAGATCAATCGAATAATTCATAATGGGAGTAAATATATCCGCATTTATCTTTCAGGAAAAACCCAATTTAGTCATCGTTCCTGAAACAACAAAACATACCACAAAGCATCATGCAAATCAAACTTATATAAATTTGGCATATATTACATATTGACAAAATAGAAAGAAATCCCACCCATTACAGTCCTCAAAGGGAAAATCAAAGCAATTCATAACAGTATAATGAAATGGAGAATTAATTGTAGGTTACTTTGAAAATGAAAGGTTGATTAGCATGATACTATAAATATATACTTTATTCACATATTGGTCTTATATAAGAACTGCAATGGGTCAGCAAATGAAAATATTGATGGTACTGTAACCTACCGTGGCCCCCCTTAGGGCCGATAATAGTCGCACGGGTATTAGTCTAACAACCACACTCCTAGGCCTAACCTATTAGACTACTAACATGAACTATGCATTACTGAGACATAGAATGTGAGTTAGTTTAACCTAACACAAGATCAAACGACCATACATGATATTGAATGCTCGGCAACAATACCGTACAATATAGCGTAAAACACACTGCTGTGAAATAAATAAATGGCCTCTAGAGCATGTAAGCCATCACAACTAGAGGTAGGTAACTATCCTCAGATGAGGACACTATGCTTGCTATCAACTGGAATAGATGACTATATCAAACAGGCCCCTCACATATACTCATCTATCCCCTAACGATATAATAAACTCGGAGTGTATTCACTGCTAAAAAACCCGGCGACAACAGGTGCCAAATAAGTCGAGATGTTCTCTCGGGCACGTTTGTAATAAGACGACAAAATTGTCGGGATTTCTCCTATACCTTAACCCTTAAGCCAATGTTCGTATTTTCTGCCATACCTTAACCCTTAAGCCAATGTTCGTATGTTTAATACAATTATGAAATAAATACTTGGACGTAAGGTAGTTAACAGGGGGGGCATTTCTAGATGGAGAAAGATAATGAATAACAATATAATGATACAATAACTGGATTATTAATATCTTCAATAACCAGTTATTCTCTATACAATTAGTGTTGAAGTCGAATCAGAACTCCGAAGTCCGAACACAACTTCCAACAAAAGAACATGTTTTCAAGGAAAAGTTGATAATTTTAATGAAATAAGAACATCCTTATATTGTTACAATAATAACAAACTCCAATAATGAAATAAATCTATATTTCAAACATTAAATATACTGGAAATCAAAGAACAAGAAATAAAATAATGGAAACCGTTCATGTGACGTCATCAGAAGACTACTAACAGCAGAACTGATTCTGTTGAGTCGAACATTCGACACACACTCCCAACAAGCAAAATAAATTCAAAACTTTAAATTTGATCATTATCAATAAGATATTGACGGAGCTTGGCAGCTTTTAAAGCTGCTTTCCTTAAAGGACGCACTTCACTCACACTATCTCCATGAATCGGTTTGGTTTCACCACTAACGTTAGGTTGTGATTCTTCACCCTGCACTATTGTGGAGTTTATAAGTGGCGAGTGGATTTCCAAAGGAACCAATTTGTCTATGGTACGCTTACTTATAGATCCATTGTACAGAACATCCACTACTCTTACGATGTTTTCTTTATCTGGATACAATTTAACAATACGACCTAAAGGCCACTCATGTTGCGGACCTGGCCGTTCAACAATAACTACGTCCCCTACAAGTGGAGCTTTATCCTGACATGCTTGTGAGCCACCGTAATTTTTCTCACGTAATGCAATTAAGTATTCATTTCTCCACATATTTTCAAAGTGGTTAAGAATAACAGAAACTTGGCTGTAACGTTTATTGAATTCACTATGATCCAAAAAGTTTGGATCTTCTTGACTATCTAGCACTACTGATGGCATAGGATTTATGATCCTACCACACCATAAATGAATTGGGGCAAGAGGTTCGATGGGAGTTTCTGCATCTATGTAAGTCAAGGGACGATTATTCAATTTACACTGAATTTCCTTCAACACAGTTTCTAATTCATCTGCATTAACTCTTTTCTTGAACAGCACCTTTTTTAGACAGGACTTGGTTAGTCCAATGAGGCGTTCATAGAATCCCCCCTGCCAAGGAGCACGGGATGCAATGAACCTCCATTGTATATTATTAACAGCCATATATTCCTTTACATCTCTTTGCATCAACAATTGATCAAAAAATTTAGCACTGGACAAGAAATTACTACCATTGTCAGAAATCACAGTGACAGGGGCAGAATAGATAGCACAAAATCGTCTAAAAATATTAATGAACGTTAATGCACTCGAGTTACATGCTAACTCTAAATTAACTAGTCTTGATGCAGTACATGTAAAAAGTACTATATAATATTTATGGGGTTTACCATCTTCAGTTTGGGTTATGGTAATGGGACCTGAAAAATCAATACCAGTATGAAAAAATGGCCGTGTAAATTGAACTCTTACAGCTGGAAGTGGAGGAGGACCAGGGTAATCAAATCTCCTACCTTCAATTCTCTTACAATTTACACAATGTCTTAAGAACTTCTTAATGGTTGATATCACCTTTGGTATCCAATATTGTCTGCGAAGATAGGACAAAGTTTCTTTAACTCCACCATGCAGACATTTTTCATGAGCAAAATCAATTAAGAGATTAGATAAATGACTCTTGGAAGGTATTAAGACAGGAAATTTGGTACTCTGGTCTAAATTAGAATGGTGTAGTCTACCACGACTATGAATAAGACTAGTAGACTCATCATAGTAAAGACCTATATCTTTAATAAATTGCAATTTATCCTGCTCAAGACCGTTCAATTCCTTCCTAAGGAAGGCACAAATTCTGGGATAATGTGTATCTTGAACATATCTGATCCAATACACAAGAGGATCGACTAATCTAATACCAGATTTAACACACATAATGAAATTATAAACAATTCTAGTAACATTCAACAACTTCCTAAGCGATGAGTAGTTACTATAATCAAAAATAGGTTCTGGAATAGGCACTTCAGGAACAATCTCTGAAACGATTTCACAAATCATTACTAAAAATCTCTGTTCAGGCCATTTTTCAGGACAGGATAACCATGAAGGTCCATGGGTCCATAAACGAGACTTACGAAACTGAGTAATACTAATACCCCTTGTTAGGAGATCTGCAGGGTTCTCTTTGGTGGATACATATAAAATCTTGAAAGAGGATCCTATTTCCTTTATTTGAGCTACTCTATTTTGAACGTAGGTAATTTTACATTTATTATTTTTAAGCCACTGGAGAGCAACTTCTGAGTCTGACCAAATTATGACTTCTTCAATAAAGAAATGATGAAAAAGGTCTTTGATACAGCATGCAAATTGAGTACCTAGCTGTAATGCCGTTATTTCTAACTGAGGTATAGTACGAGTTTTCAGTGGGGTTACTCTGGCCTTGCTAGCTACAAAATTAGATTGATTGTTATTACTGAGATAACAAACTGCACCATAGGCAGTAGTACTGGCATCTACAAAAACATGAAGTCTATAAGAGTGTCCCATCCAACAGATACATCTAGGAAATTTGAAGGTTGGGAGCTCTGATAATTCACAAGCCAAAGTATTCCATCTGTCAAGAAATGAGGGTGGTAATTTTACATCCCAACCAATATTTTCTTTCCATGCTTCTTGAATTAATATCTTCCCTTTAATCAAAATAGGCACACACATACCCAAAGGGTCAAAACAAGAAGATACAAGAGACAGTAATTGTCTCTTCGTAACATACTGTAATGTTTCAAATTTACACAGATTTACAAATAATGAATCACTTGAAAGTTCCCAATTTAAACCTAATATTTTGTCCACAAGTGGAAATTCCAATGACTCCTCTGTACTCTGGCTTATATGATCCTTAAGTAATTTTGAATTACTGTTCCATTGTCTCAGATTCATTCCAGCCTTACTCATTTCAACATTGGCCACATCATATAATTCCACCAACTGCTGTTCATTATCAGCATTGTGCTGAAAATTATCCACATAAAAACTAGATAATAGAACACCTGAATAGGGTGAATGTGATCTTTGAAAATGATACTGTAAGGTCATATGCAATAAAAAAGGGCTGCAAGTAGCACCAAAGAGAACCGATCTAAACCTATATGTTTTTACTCTACTATTTTCGTCAAATGGATCTTCTAACCACAAAAATCTAGTAAAATCTCTGTGATGCTGTTGCAATCCAATCTGCAGAAAGGCCTTCTCAATATCTGCTATGCAGGCAAATTTATTCATTCTAAACCTGACTAACAAATCAAATAATTTCTCCGTTAATGACAGACCGGTCATGAGACAATCATTCAATGATGCAGAGGATTTACTCGGCTTTGCACTACAATTATACACCACTCTAAGGGGTGTAGTGGAGGAGTTCTTTCTGACTGCATGATGTGGAAGATAGTGGGTGTTGGGACTTATTACAGGATTTTCAACCTCCTCAATAAAACCCAACTTTAATTGTTCCTTGATTATGTTATCATAACATTTCAAATGATCTGGTTGATGCTGGAACCTTTTTAGTTGATTATACATTTGACCTAATGCTACATTATAATTAGTTGGGAGAAAAGGATGATTATGCTTGAATGGTAATTCCACCCAGTATCTTCCATTTCTATGCAAAACAGTAGTTTCATATTTGGAAATAGTTTCTACATCACTTGGCGAAACTTGTGAAGGAATGATTCCAACTACATCAAGATCCCACAATTTATGCACAGGAAGAGTATCATCCACCACGACAGAGCTTATTGTGCGAGGATCAACCAACAATGGAGCACTTTCTCCTAACTCGACACTCACTTTAGCAACAAGGGCACTATTACAATGAATATGATCCGTACCTCTATGTGGAATTAGGCCATAAATTAAATAGCCACCTGGAGATTCAAGTAAATCTACATTATTGACTTGTCTCATATCTGATAAATAATTTCCCAGGAAATCTGCACCTATAAGCATGTTTATATTGTCAATTCTATCTGATTTTATATCTCTATCAGCAAGATGATAACCTATCCTATCAAGATCTCTCATCGTGTCACAAAGGCCAGGAGTTATCGGTTCAGGCATATCCTTCACAACAATCAACGTTACTCTCTTTTTCCTATTTCCCAAAGAAACTACAGGGTTAACAATCTCATAATCCCTGGAATCACCCATACCATCAAAACTATTCAAAATCATATTTACAGTAGAAACTGTTCTGAGGCTTAACTTATTGGCCAAATCTTTATGAATGAAGGAACGTTGACTTCCACTATCAAAGAGGCATCTGACTGAGATTAACTGACCATCTTCTGATCTAACAGTTACCATTGCAGTAGGAAGAGCTACACTGTAGTTTTGACGAGAAGACTGTTTATGAATTATAGACATCACTTGATTCGTTGTTACAGGGTCACCCTTCAATTTATCACTGTTAATATCCTTACTAGTTACTGTGGAATTACCAATATTTGGAGTACCAACTGAACCTGGAGAACTAATACAAAGGAAAGAATGATGTTTTCCTTTTCTACAATGAGGACACATATTAAGAATGGTGGCACACTCAGTTGACTGATGTACCTTAGTACATTTAACACATCGATTCAATACCTTCAACCTTTCCCTCCTAGCATTTAGAGAGCTATAAATCGTACAGTCAAAGGGTCTATGTTTTCCCTTACAATATATGCAAGAATAATTACTAAGTGTAGTGTAAGTACCTACAGTACTTGAACCCTTAAATGGAGATGAAGATTTTGCTGGTGACTGGAAACGAATTTTATTGACTTCTGGTGTTCCCTTATTAGCAATCCCTTCATTTTCATGTTCCATAAAATTTAATAAGTGTTGAAGACCTTCCTTTATCTGACTTACACTAAAGTACATGGTTTTATAAAGACCAAACATGAAATCCTCTACCTCTTTTGGTAGTTTTAACACAATAAGTTCCCTCAATATCATCTCATTTGACGACACATCAATCTCAGAATCATGACCTATTTGCATGAGTAAGTTCTCCAAATCAACCTTAAAATCAAATATTTCACTTCTAACATATTTAGGCTTCCCTAAATTAATCAAAGACCTAAGTAAAGTTCGCCTTATCTTCTTTGGATCCCCATACATTTCAGTTAGCGCCTTAATGGCATCACCATAATCAGAAGCTTCACCCTTAAAACCTGCAAGTAGCTTTTGAGCATTGCCCTTAATACATTGGGTTAGATATACATATTTAGTAACATCATCTATGTCCTTCTTTAAATGAATAGATGTACTAAATTGATTCCAAAATCTAGTCCAATCTAGAGGGTCTCCTGAAAACTCTTGCAATTTTATTTCAGGCAACTTTACCTTAATCATAGAATTAGTACTATCATGCAGATTACTCTGAGATATTGGGGAAAATTGTTTCATATACAATGACAGCTTAAGTTCAATTTCATGATATTTATCTTGGAGGTCAATATGTTTAGCCTCCCTCTCATCATGACCACTTTCATCAATATATTTATCAACAAATATGTCCCATCGAGATTCGTAACTGTTCCACCTTTTCTCTAAAGAAGCACTTTGAAGTTCCAAATAGCGAACTCCTGCATCACTGGTTAGAGCATCGGTCATATAATTTAGACCTCGCGTGATATGACCACGCAAACTGGTCAGTGACCTGTATTCAGCCTCCATTGTTATATCTATAGCAACCTTTACACAATAAACATATGATAAATATCTAACCAGAATTAGGTTAGGTTAATCACAAATTCAAAGAAAATATATATATAATATTGAAGAATGTGAAAGTGACATGATGATTGCCAATAATAGAAGGGGTTGCAAAACGTTAAGGAACCAACTATAGTATCTGGTTCGAAGGACCATTTTTAATCTTACTGTGGAGGAAAGTTGGATAATTCAACTACACAATAAAATAAAAAGAATTAATGTTACTCGGATAAGATGGAGTATAACATTTCCATTAGGCAACTAGTAAATGGGGGTGAGGCAAATCAACAAGTGTCTCTTTCACATACCTCACAATGCTGAGTAGATCAATCGAATAATTCATAATGGGAGTAAATATATCCGCATTTATCTTTCAGGAAAAACCCAATTTAGTCATCGTTCCTGAAACAACAAAACATACCACAAAGCATCATGCAAATCAAACTTATATAAATTTGGCATATATTACATATTGACAAAATAGAAAGAAATCCCACCCATTACAGTCCTCAAAGGGAAAATCAAAGCAATTCATAACAGTATAATGAAATGGAGAATTAATTGTAGGTTACTTTGAAAATGAAAGGTTGATTAGCATGATACTATAAATATATACTTTATTCACATATTAGTCTTATATAAGAACTGCAATGGGTCAGCAAATGAAAATATTGATGGTACTGTAACCTACCGTGGCCCCCCTTAGGGCCGATAATAGTCGCACGGGTATTAGTCTAACAACCACACTCCTAGGCCTAACCTATTAGACTACTAACATGAACTATGCATTACTAAGACATAGAATGTGAGTTAGTTTAACCTAACACAAGATCAAACGACCATACATGATATTGAATGCTCGGCAACAATACCGTACAATATAGCGTAAAACACACTGCTGTGAAATAAATAAATGGCCTCTAGAGCATGTAAGCCCTCACAACTAGAGGTAGGTAACTATCCTCAGATGAGGACACTATGCTTGCTATCAACTGGAATAGATGACTATATCAAACAGGCCCCTCACATATACTCATCTATCCCCTAACGATAATATAATAAACTCGGAGTGTATTCACTGCTAAAAAACCCGGCGACAACAGGTGCCAAATAAGTCGAGATGTTCTCTCGGGCACGTTTGTAATAAGACGACAAAATTGTCGGGATTTCTCCTATACCTTAACCCTTAAGCCAATGTTCGTATTTTCTGCCATACCTTAACCCTTAAGCCAATGTTCGTATGTTTAATACAATTATGAAATAAATACTTGGACGTAAGGTAGTTAACAGGGGGGGCATTTCTAGATGGAGAAAGATGATGAATAACAATATAATGATACAATAACTGGATTATTAATATCTTCAATAACCAGTTATTCTCTATACAATTAGTGTTGAAGTCGAATCAGAACTCCGAAGTCCGAACACAACTTCCAACAAAAGAACATGTTTTCAAGGAAAACTTGATAATTTTAATGAAATAAGAACATCCTTATATTGTTACAATAATAACAAACTCCAATAATGAAATAAATCTATATTTCAAACATTAAATATACTGGAAATCAAAGAACAAGAAATAAAATAATGGAAACCGTTCATGTGACGTCATCAGAAGACTACTAACAGCAGAACTGATTCTGTTGAGTCGAACATTCGACACACACTCCCAACAAGCAAAATAAATTCAAAACTTTAAATTTGATCATTATCAATAAGATATTGACGGAGCTTGGCAGCTTTTAAAGCTGCTTTCCTTAAAGGACGCACTTCACTCACACTATCTCCATGAATCTGTTTGGTTTCACCACTAACGTTAGGTTGTGATTCTTCACCCTGCACTATTGTGGAGTTTATAAGTGGAGAGTGGATTTCCAAAGGAACCAATTTGTCTATGGTACGCTTACTTATAGATCCATTGTACAGAACATCCACTACTCTTACGATGTTTTCTTTATCTGGATACAATTTAACAATACGACCTAAAGGCCACTCATGTTGCGGACCTGGCCGTTCAACAATAACTACGTCCCCTACAAGTGGAGCTTTATCCTGACATGCTTGTGAGCCACCGTAATTTTTCTCACGTAATGCAATTAAGTATTCATTTCTCCACATATTTTCAAAGTGGTTAAGAATAACAGAAACTTGGCTGTAACGTTTATTGAATTCACTATGATCCAAAAAGTTTGGATCTTCTTGACTATCTAGCACTACTGATGGCATAGGATTTATGATCCTACCACACCATAAATGAATTGGGGCAAGAGGTTCGATGGGAGTTTCTGCATCTATGTAAGTCAAGGGACGATTATTCAATTTACACTGAATTTCCTTCAACACAGTTTCTAATTCATCTGCATTAACTCTTTTCTTGAACAGCACCTTTTTTAGACAGGACTTGGTTAGTCCAATGAGGCGTTCATAGAATCCCCCCTGCCAAGGAGCACGGGATGCAATGAACCTCCATTGTATATTATTAACAGCCATATATTCCTTTACATCTCTTTGCATCAACAATTGATCAAAAAATTTAGCACTGGACAAGAAATTACTACCATTGTCAGAAATCACAGTGACAGGGGCAGAATAGATAGCACAAAATCGTCTAAAAATATTAATGAACGTTAATGCACTCGAGTTACATGCTAACTCTAAATTAACTAGTCTTGATGCAGTACATGTAAAAAGTACTATATAATATTTATGGGGTTTACCATCTTCAGTTTGGGTTATGGTAATGGGACCTGAAAAATCAATACCAGTATGAAAAAATGGCCGTGTAAATTGAACTCTTACAGCTGGAAGTGGAGGAGGACCAGGGTAATCAAATCTCCTACCTTCAATTCTCTTACAATTTACACAATGTCTTAAGAACTTCTTAATGGTTGATATCACCTTTGGTATCCAATATTGTCTGCGAAGATAGGACAAAGTTTCTTTAACTCCACCATGCAGACATTTTTCATGAGCAAAATCAATTAAGAGATTAGATAAATGACTCTTGGAAGGTATTAAGACAGGAAATTTGGTACTCTGGTCTAAATTAGAATGGTGTAGTCTACCACGACTATGAATAAGACTAGTAGACTCATCATAGTAAAGACCTATATCTTTAATAAATTGCAATTTATCCTGCTCAAGACCGTTCAATTCCTTCCTAAGGAAGGCACAAATTCTGGGATAATGTGTATCTTGAACATATCTGATCCAATACACAAGAGGATCGACTAATCTAATACCAGATTTAACACACATAATGAAATTATAAACAATTCTAGTAACATTCAACAACTTCCTAAGCGATGAGTAGTTACTATAATCAAAAATAGGTTCTGGAATAGGCACTTCAGGAACAATCTCTGAAACGATTTCACAAATCATTACTAAAAATCTCTGTTCAGGCCATTTTTCAGGACAGGATAACCATGAAGGTCCATGGGTCCATAAACGAGACTTACGAAACTGAGTAATACTAATACCCCTTGTTAGGAGATCTGCAGGGTTCTCTTTGGTGGATACATATAAAATCTTGAAAGAGGATCCTATTTCCTTTATTTGAGCTACTCTATTTTGAACGTAGGTAATTTTACATTTATTATTTTTAAGCCACTGGAGAGCAACTTCTGAGTCTGACCAAATTATGACTTCTTCAATAAAGAAATGATGAAAAAGGTCTTTGATACAGCATGCAAATTGAGTACCTAGCTGTAATGCCGTTATTTCTAACTGAGGTATAGTACGAGTTTTCAGTGGGGTTACTCTGGCCTTGCTAGCTACAAAATTAGATTGATTGTTATTACTGAGATAACAAACTGCACCATAGGCAGTAGTACTGGCATCTACAAAAACATGAAGTCTATAAGAGTGTCCCATCCAACAGATACATCTAGGAAATTTGAAGGTTGGGAGCTCTGATAATTCACAAGCCAAAGTATTCCATCTGTCAAGAAATGAGGGTGGTAATTTTACATCCCAACCAATATTTTCTTTCCATGCTTCTTGAATTAATATCTTCCCTTTAATCAAAATAGGCACACACATACCCAAAGGGTCAAAACAAGAAGATACAAGAGACAGTAATTGTCTCTTCGTAACATACTGTAATGTTTCAAATTTACACAGATTTACAAATAATGAATCACTTGAAAGTTCCCAATTTAAACCTAATATTTTGTCCACAAGTGGAAATTCCAATGACTCCTCTGTACTCTGGCTTATATGATCCTTAAGTAATTTTGAATTACTGTTCCATTGTCTCAGATTCATTCCAGCCTTACTCATTTCAACATTGGCCACATCATATAATTCCACCAACTGCTGTTCATTATCAGCATTGTGCTGAAAATTATCCACATAAAAACTAGATAATAGAACACCTGAATAGGGTGAATGTGATCTTTGAAAATGATACTGTAAGGTCATATGCAATAAAAAAGGGCTGCAAGTAGCACCAAAGAGAACCGATCTAAACCTATATGTTTTTACTCTACTATTTTCGTCAAATGGATCTTCTAACCACAAAAATCTAGTAAAATCTCTGTGATGCTGTTGCAATCCAATCTGCAGAAAGGCCTTCTCAATATCTGCTATGCAGGCAAATTTATTCATTCTAAACCTGACTAACAAATCAAATAATTTCTCCGTTAATGACAGACCGGTCATGAGACAATCATTCAATGATGCAGAGGATTTACTCGGCTTTGCACTACAATTATACACCACTCTAAGGGGTGTAGTGGAGGAGTTCTTTCTGACTGCATGATGTGGAAGATAGTGGGTGTTGGGACTTATTACAGGATTTTCAACCTCCTCAATAAAACCCAACTTTAATTGTTCCTTGATTATGTTATCATAACATTTCAAATGATCTGGTTGATGCTGGAACCTTTTTAGTTGATTATACATTTGACCTAATGCTACATTATAATTAGTTGGGAGAAAAGGATGATTATGCTTGAATGGTAATTCCACCCAGTATCTTCCATTTCTATGCAAAACAGTAGTTTCATATTTGGAAATAGTTTCTACATCACTTGGCGAAACTTGTGAAGGAATGATTCCAACTACATCAAGATCCCACAATTTATGCACAGGAAGAGTATCATCCACCACGACAGAGCTTATTGTGCGAGGATCAACCAACAATGGAGCACTTTCTCCTAACTCGACACTCACTTTAGCAACAAGGGCACTATTACAATGAATATGATCCGTACCTCTATGTGGAATTAGGCCATAAATTAAATAGCCACCTGGAGATTCAAGTAAATCTACATTATTGACTTGTCTCATATCTGATAAATAATTTCCCAGGAAATCTGCACCTATAAGCATGTTTATATTGTCAATTCTATCTGATTTTATATCTCTATCAGCAAGATGATAACCTATCCTATCAAGATCTCTCATCGTGTCACAAAGGCCAGGAGTTATCGGTTCAGGCATATCCTTCACAACAATCAACGTTACTCTCTTTTTCCTATTTCCCAAAGAAACTACAGGGTTAACAATCTCATAATCCCTGGAATCACCCATACCATCAAAACTATTCAAAATCATATTTACAGTAGAAACTGTTCTGAGGCTTAACTTATTGGCCAAATCTTTATGAATGAAGGAACGTTGACTTCCACTATCAAAGAGGCATCTGACTGAGATTAACTGACCATCTTCTGATCTAACAGTTACCATTGCAGTAGGAAGAGCTACACTGTAGTTTTGACGAGAAGACTGTTTATGAATTATAGACATCACTTGATTCGTTGTTACAGGGTCACCCTTCAATTTATCACTGTTAATATCCTTACTAGTTACTGTGGAATTACCAATATTTGGAGTACCAACTGAACCTGGAGAACTAATACAAAGGAAAGAATGATGTTTTCCTTTTCTACAATGAGGACACATATTAAGAATGGTGGCACACTCAGTTGACTGATGTACCTTAGTACATTTAACACATCGATTCAATACCTTCAACCTTTCCCTCCTAGCATTTAGAGAGCTATAAATCGTACAGTCAAAGGGTCTATGTTTTCCCTTACAATATATGCAAGAATAATTACTAAGTGTAGTGTAAGTACCTACAGTACTTGAACCCTTAAATGGAGATGAAGATTTTGCTGGTGACTGGAAACGAATTTTATTGACTTCTGGTGTTCCCTTATTAGCAATCCCTTCATTTTCATGTTCCATAAAATTTAATAAGTGTTGAAGACCTTCCTTTATCTGACTTACACTAAAGTACATGGTTTTATAAAGACCAAACATGAAATCCTCTACCTCTTTTGGTAGTTTTAACACAATAAGTTCCCTCAATATCATCTCATTTGACGACACATCAATCTCAGAATCATGACCTATTTGCATGAGTAAGTTCTCCAAATCAACCTTAAAATCAAATATTTCACTTCTAACATATTTAGGCTTCCCTAAATTAATCAAAGACCTAAGTAAAGTTCGCCTTATCTTCTTTGGATCCCCATACATTTCAGTTAGCGCCTTAATGGCATCACCATAATCAGAAGCTTCACCCTTAAAACCTGCAAGTAGCTTTTGAGCATTGCCCTTAATACATTGGGTTAGATATACATATTTAGTAACATCATCTATGTCCTTCTTTAAATGAATAGATGTACTAAATTGATTCCAAAATCTAGTCCAATCTAGAGGGTCTCCTGAAAACTCTTGCAATTTTATTTCAGGCAACTTTACCTTAATCATAGAATTAGTACTATCATGCAGATTACTCTGAGATATTGGGGAAAATTGTTTCATATACAATGACAGCTTAAGTTCAATTTCATGATATTTATCTTGGAGGTCAATATGTTTAGCCTCCCTCTCATCATGACCACTTTCATCAATATATTTATCAACAAATATGTCCCATCGAGATTCGTAACTGTTCCACCTTTTCTCTAAAGAAGCACTTTGAAGTTCCAAATAGCGAACTCCTGCATCACTGGTTAGAGCATCGGTCATATAATTTAGACCTCGCGTGATATGACCACGCAAACTGGTCAGTGACCTGTATTCAGCCTCCATTGTTATATCTATAGCAACCTTTACACAATAAACATATGATAAATATCTAACCAGAATTAGGTTAGGTTAATCACAAATTCAAAGAAAATATATATATAATATTGAAGAATGTGAAAGTGACATGATGATTGCCAATAATAGAAGGGGTTGCAAAACGTTAAGGAACCAACTATAGTATCTGGTTCGAAGGACCATTTTTAATCTTACTGTGGAGGAAAGTTGGATAATTCAACTACACAATAAAATAAAAAGAATTAATGTTACTCGGATAAGATGGAGTATAACATTTCCATTAGGCAACTAGTAAATGGGGGTGAGGCAAATCAACAAGTGTCTCTTTCACATACCTCACAATGCTGAGTAGATCAATCGAATAATTCATAATGGGAGTAAATATATCCGCATTTATCTTTCAGGAAAAACCCAATTTAGTCATCGTTCCTGAAACAACAAAACATACCACAAAGCATCATGCAAATCAAACTTATATAAATTTGGCATATATTACATATTGACAAAATAGAAAGAAATCCCACCCATTACAGTCCTCAAAGGGAAAATCAAAGCA
Organism: Palaemon carinicauda; assembly: GCF_036898095.1. Lineage (NCBI taxonomy): Eukaryota > Metazoa > Arthropoda > Malacostraca > Decapoda > Palaemonidae > Palaemon > Palaemon carinicauda. The sequence continues at coordinate 93,161,140 of NC_090742.1, read as the reverse complement.
ATTCATAACAGTATAATGAAATGGAGAATTAATTGTAGGTTACTTTGAAAATGAAAGGTTGATTAGCATGATACTATAAATATATACTTTATTCACATATTAGTCTTATATAAGAACTGCAATGGGTCAGCAAATGAAAATATTGATGGTACTGTAACCTACCGTGGCCCCCCTTAGGGCCGATAATAGTCGCACGGGTATTAGTCTAACAACCACACTCCTAGGCCTAACCTATTAGACTACTAACATGAACTATGCATTACTAAGACATAGAATGTGAGTTAGTTTAACCTAACACAAGATCAAACGACCATACATGATATTGAATGCTCGGCAACAATACCGTACAATATAGCGTAAAACACACTGCTGTGAAATAAATAAATGGCCTCTAGAGCATGTAAGCCCTCACAACTAGAGGTAGGTAACTATCCTCAGATGAGGACACTATGCTTGCTATCAACTGGAATAGATGACTATATCAAACAGGCCCCTCACATATACTCATCTATCCCCTAACGATAATATAATAAACTCGGAGTGTATTCACTGCTAAAAAACCCGGCGACAACAGGTGCCAAATAAGTCGAGATGTTCTCTCGGGCACGTTTGTAATAAGACGACAAAATTGTCGGGATTTCTCCTATACCTTAACCCTTAAGCCAATGTTCGTATTTTCTGCCATACCTTAACCCTTAAGCCAATGTTCGTATGTTTAATACAATTATGAAATAAATACTTGGACGTAAGGTAGTTAACAGGGGGGGCATTTCTAGATGGAGAAAGATGATGAATAACAATATAATGATACAATAACTGGATTATTAATATCTTCAATAACCAGTTATTCTCTATACAATTAGTGTTGAAGTCGAATCAGAACTCCGAAGTCCGAACACAACTTCCAACAAAAGAACATGTTTTCAAGGAAAACTTGATAATTTTAATGAAATAAGAACATCCTTATATTGTTACAATAATAACAAACTCCAATAATGAAATAAATCTATATTTCAAACATTAAATATACTGGAAATCAAAGAACAAGAAATAAAATAATGGAAACCGTTCATGTGACGTCATCAGAAGACTACTAACAGCAGAACTGATTCTGTTGAGTCGAACATTCGACACACACTCCCAACAAGCAAAATAAATTCAAAACTTTAAATTTGATCATTATCAATAAGATATTGACGGAGCTTGGCAGCTTTTAAAGCTGCTTTCCTTAAAGGACGCACTTCACTCACACTATCTCCATGAATCTGTTTGGTTTCACCACTAACGTTAGGTTGTGATTCTTCACCCTGCACTATTGTGGAGTTTATAAGTGGAGAGTGGATTTCCAAAGGAACCAATTTGTCTATGGTACGCTTACTTATAGATCCATTGTACAGAACATCCACTACTCTTACGATGTTTTCTTTATCTGGATACAATTTAACAATACGACCTAAAGGCCACTCATGTTGCGGACCTGGCCGTTCAACAATAACTACGTCCCCTACAAGTGGAGCTTTATCCTGACATGCTTGTGAGCCACCGTAATTTTTCTCACGTAATGCAATTAAGTATTCATTTCTCCACATATTTTCAAAGTGGTTAAGAATAACAGAAACTTGGCTGTAACGTTTATTGAATTCACTATGATCCAAAAAGTTTGGATCTTCTTGACTATCTAGCACTACTGATGGCATAGGATTTATGATCCTACCACACCATAAATGAATTGGGGCAAGAGGTTCGATGGGAGTTTCTGCATCTATGTAAGTCAAGGGACGATTATTCAATTTACACTGAATTTCCTTCAACACAGTTTCTAATTCATCTGCATTAACTCTTTTCTTGAACAGCACCTTTTTTAGACAGGACTTGGTTAGTCCAATGAGGCGTTCATAGAATCCCCCCTGCCAAGGAGCACGGGATGCAATGAACCTCCATTGTATATTATTAACAGCCATATATTCCTTTACATCTCTTTGCATCAACAATTGATCAAAAAATTTAGCACTGGACAAGAAATTACTACCATTGTCAGAAATCACAGTGACAGGGGCAGAATAGATAGCACAAAATCGTCTAAAAATATTAATGAACGTTAATGCACTCGAGTTACATGCTAACTCTAAATTAACTAGTCTTGATGCAGTACATGTAAAAAGTACTATATAATATTTATGGGGTTTACCATCTTCAGTTTGGGTTATGGTAATGGGACCTGAAAAATCAATACCAGTATGAAAAAATGGCCGTGTAAATTGAACTCTTACAGCTGGAAGTGGAGGAGGACCAGGGTAATCAAATCTCCTACCTTCAATTCTCTTACAATTTACACAATGTCTTAAGAACTTCTTAATGGTTGATATCACCTTTGGTATCCAATATTGTCTGCGAAGATAGGACAAAGTTTCTTTAACTCCACCATGCAGACATTTTTCATGAGCAAAATCAATTAAGAGATTAGATAAATGACTCTTGGAAGGTATTAAGACAGGAAATTTGGTACTCTGGTCTAAATTAGAATGGTGTAGTCTACCACGACTATGAATAAGACTAGTAGACTCATCATAGTAAAGACCTATATCTTTAATAAATTGCAATTTATCCTGCTCAAGACCGTTCAATTCCTTCCTAAGGAAGGCACAAATTCTGGGATAATGTGTATCTTGAACATATCTGATCCAATACACAAGAGGATCGACTAATCTAATACCAGATTTAACACACATAATGAAATTATAAACAATTCTAGTAACATTCAACAACTTCCTAAGCGATGAGTAGTTACTATAATCAAAAATAGGTTCTGGAATAGGCACTTCAGGAACAATCTCTGAAACGATTTCACAAATCATTACTAAAAATCTCTGTTCAGGCCATTTTTCAGGACAGGATAACCATGAAGGTCCATGGGTCCATAAACGAGACTTACGAAACTGAGTAATACTAATACCCCTTGTTAGGAGATCTGCAGGGTTCTCTTTGGTGGATACATATAAAATCTTGAAAGAGGATCCTATTTCCTTTATTTGAGCTACTCTATTTTGAACGTAGGTAATTTTACATTTATTATTTTTAAGCCACTGGAGAGCAACTTCTGAGTCTGACCAAATTATGACTTCTTCAATAAAGAAATGATGAAAAAGGTCTTTGATACAGCATGCAAATTGAGTACCTAGCTGTAATGCCGTTATTTCTAACTGAGGTATAGTACGAGTTTTCAGTGGGGTTACTCTGGCCTTGCTAGCTACAAAATTAGATTGATTGTTATTACTGAGATAACAAACTGCACCATAGGCAGTAGTACTGGCATCTACAAAAACATGAAGTCTATAAGAGTGTCCCATCCAACAGATACATCTAGGAAATTTGAAGGTTGGGAGCTCTGATAATTCACAAGCCAAAGTATTCCATCTGTCAAGAAATGAGGGTGGTAATTTTACATCCCAACCAATATTTTCTTTCCATGCTTCTTGAATTAATATCTTCCCTTTAATCAAAATAGGCACACACATACCCAAAGGGTCAAAACAAGAAGATACAAGAGACAGTAATTGTCTCTTCGTAACATACTGTAATGTTTCAAATTTACACAGATTTACAAATAATGAATCACTTGAAAGTTCCCAATTTAAACCTAATATTTTGTCCACAAGTGGAAATTCCAATGACTCCTCTGTACTCTGGCTTATATGATCCTTAAGTAATTTTGAATTACTGTTCCATTGTCTCAGATTCATTCCAGCCTTACTCATTTCAACATTGGCCACATCATATAATTCCACCAACTGCTGTTCATTATCAGCATTGTGCTGAAAATTATCCACATAAAAACTAGATAATAGAACACCTGAATAGGGTGAATGTGATCTTTGAAAATGATACTGTAAGGTCATATGCAATAAAAAAGGGCTGCAAGTAGCACCAAAGAGAACCGATCTAAACCTATATGTTTTTACTCTACTATTTTCGTCAAATGGATCTTCTAACCACAAAAATCTAGTAAAATCTCTGTGATGCTGTTGCAATCCAATCTGCAGAAAGGCCTTCTCAATATCTGCTATGCAGGCAAATTTATTCATTCTAAACCTGACTAACAAATCAAATAATTTCTCCGTTAATGACAGACCGGTCATGAGACAATCATTCAATGATGCAGAGGATTTACTCGGCTTTGCACTACAATTATACACCACTCTAAGGGGTGTAGTGGAGGAGTTCTTTCTGACTGCATGATGTGGAAGATAGTGGGTGTTGGGACTTATTACAGGATTTTCAACCTCCTCAATAAAACCCAACTTTAATTGTTCCTTGATTATGTTATCATAACATTTCAAATGATCTGGTTGATGCTGGAACCTTTTTAGTTGATTATACATTTGACCTAATGCTACATTATAATTAGTTGGGAGAAAAGGATGATTATGCTTGAATGGTAATTCCACCCAGTATCTTCCATTTCTATGCAAAACAGTAGTTTCATATTTGGAAATAGTTTCTACATCACTTGGCGAAACTTGTGAAGGAATGATTCCAACTACATCAAGATCCCACAATTTATGCACAGGAAGAGTATCATCCACCACGACAGAGCTTATTGTGCGAGGATCAACCAACAATGGAGCACTTTCTCCTAACTCGACACTCACTTTAGCAACAAGGGCACTATTACAATGAATATGATCCGTACCTCTATGTGGAATTAGGCCATAAATTAAATAGCCACCTGGAGATTCAAGTAAATCTACATTATTGACTTGTCTCATATCTGATAAATAATTTCCCAGGAAATCTGCACCTATAAGCATGTTTATATTGTCAATTCTATCTGATTTTATATCTCTATCAGCAAGATGATAACCTATCCTATCAAGATCTCTCATCGTGTCACAAAGGCCAGGAGTTATCGGTTCAGGCATATCCTTCACAACAATCAACGTTACTCTCTTTTTCCTATTTCCCAAAGAAACTACAGGGTTAACAATCTCATAATCCCTGGAATCACCCATACCATCAAAACTATTCAAAATCATATTTACAGTAGAAACTGTTCTGAGGCTTAACTTATTGGCCAAATCTTTATGAATGAAGGAACGTTGACTTCCACTATCAAAGAGGCATCTGACTGAGATTAACTGACCATCTTCTGATCTAACAGTTACCATTGCAGTAGGAAGAGCTACACTGTAGTTTTGACGAGAAGACTGTTTATGAATTATAGACATCACTTGATTCGTTGTTACAGGGTCACCCTTCAATTTATCACTGTTAATATCCTTACTAGTTACTGTGGAATTACCAATATTTGGAGTACCAACTGAACCTGGAGAACTAATACAAAGGAAAGAATGATGTTTTCCTTTTCTACAATGAGGACACATATTAAGAATGGTGGCACACTCAGTTGACTGATGTACCTTAGTACATTTAACACATCGATTCAATACCTTCAACCTTTCCCTCCTAGCATTTAGAGAGCTATAAATCGTACAGTCAAAGGGTCTATGTTTTCCCTTACAATATATGCAAGAATAATTACTAAGTGTAGTGTAAGTACCTACAGTACTTGAACCCTTAAATGGAGATGAAGATTTTGCTGGTGACTGGAAACGAATTTTATTGACTTCTGGTGTTCCCTTATTAGCAATCCCTTCATTTTCATGTTCCATAAAATTTAATAAGTGTTGAAGACCTTCCTTTATCTGACTTACACTAAAGTACATGGTTTTATAAAGACCAAACATGAAATCCTCTACCTCTTTTGGTAGTTTTAACACAATAAGTTCCCTCAATATCATCTCATTTGACGACACATCAATCTCAGAATCATGACCTATTTGCATGAGTAAGTTCTCCAAATCAACCTTAAAATCAAATATTTCACTTCTAACATATTTAGGCTTCCCTAAATTAATCAAAGACCTAAGTAAAGTTCGCCTTATCTTCTTTGGATCCCCATACATTTCAGTTAGCGCCTTAATGGCATCACCATAATCAGAAGCTTCACCCTTAAAACCTGCAAGTAGCTTTTGAGCATTGCCCTTAATACATTGGGTTAGATATACATATTTAGTAACATCATCTATGTCCTTCTTTAAATGAATAGATGTACTAAATTGATTCCAAAATCTAGTCCAATCTAGAGGGTCTCCTGAAAACTCTTGCAATTTTATTTCAGGCAACTTTACCTTAATCATAGAATTAGTACTATCATGCAGATTACTCTGAGATATTGGGGAAAATTGTTTCATATACAATGACAGCTTAAGTTCAATTTCATGATATTTATCTTGGAGGTCAATATGTTTAGCCTCCCTCTCATCATGACCACTTTCATCAATATATTTATCAACAAATATGTCCCATCGAGATTCGTAACTGTTCCACCTTTTCTCTAAAGAAGCACTTTGAAGTTCCAAATAGCGAACTCCTGCATCACTGGTTAGAGCATCGGTCATATAATTTAGACCTCGCGTGATATGACCACGCAAACTGGTCAGTGACCTGTATTCAGCCTCCATTGTTATATCTATAGCAACCTTTACACAATAAACATATGATAAATATCTAACCAGAATTAGGTTAGGTTAATCACAAATTCAAAGAAAATATATATATAATATTGAAGAATGTGAAAGTGACATGATGATTGCCAATAATAGAAGGGGTTGCAAAACGTTAAGGAACCAACTATAGTATCTGGTTCGAAGGACCATTTTTAATCTTACTGTGGAGGAAAGTTGGATAATTCAACTACACAATAAAATAAAAAGAATTAATGTTACTCGGATAAGATGGAGTATAACATTTCCATTAGGCAACTAGTAAATGGGGGTGAGGCAAATCAACAAGTGTCTCTTTCACATACCTCACAATGCTGAGTAGATCAATCGAATAATTCATAATGGGAGTAAATATATCCGCATTTATCTTTCAGGAAAAACCCAATTTAGTCATCGTTCCTGAAACAACAAAACATACCACAAAGCATCATGCAAATCAAACTTATATAAATTTGGCATATATTACATATTGACAAAATAGAAAGAAATCCCACCCATTACAGTCCTCAAAGGGAAAATCAAAGCAATTCATAACAGTATAATGAAATGGAGAATTAATTGTAGGTTACTTTGAAAATGAAAGGTTGATTAGCATGATACTATAAATATATACTTTATTCACATATTAGTCTTATATAAGAACTGCAATGGGTCAGCAAATGAAAATATTGATGGTACTGTAACCTACCGTGGCCCCCCTTAGTGCCGATAATAGTCGCACGGGTATTAGTCTAACAACCACACTCCTAGGCCTAACCTATTAGACTACTAACATGAACTATGCATTACTAAGACATAGAATGTGAGTTAGTTTAACCTAACACAAGATCAAACGACCATACATGATATTGAATGCTCGGCAACAATACCGTACAATATAGCGTAAAACACACTGCTGTGAAATAAATAAATGGCCTCTAGAGCATGTAAGCCCTCACAACTAGAGGTAGGTAACTATCCTCAGATGAGGACACTATGCTTGCTATCAACTGGAATAGATGACTATATCAAACAGGCCCCTCACATATACTCATCTATCCCCTAACGATAATATAATAAACTCGGAGTGTATTCACTGCTAAAAAACCCGGCGACAACAGGTGCCAAATAAGTCGAGATGTTCTCTCGGGCACGTTTGTAATAAGACGACAAAATTGTCGGGATTTCTCCTATACCTTAACCCTTAAGCCAATGTTCGTATTTTCTGCCATACCTTAACCCTTAAGCCAATGTTCGTATGTTTAATACAATTATGAAATAAATACTTGGACGTAAGGTAGTTAACAGGGGGGGCATTTCTAGATGGAGAAAGATGATGAATAACAATATAATGATACAATAACTGGATTATTAATATCTTCAATAACCAGTTATTCTCTATACAATTAGTGTTGAAGTCGAATCAGAACTCCGAAGTCCGAACACAACTTCCAACAAAAGAACATGTTTTCAAGGAAAACTTGATAATTTTAATGAAATAAGAACATCCTTATATTGTTACAATAATAACAAACTCCAATAATGAAATAAATCTATATTTCAAACATTAAATATACTGGAAATCAAAGAACAAGAAATAAAATAATGGAGACCTTTCATGTGACGTCATCAAACGACTACTAACAGCAGAACTGATTCTGTTGAGTTGAACATTCGACACAATAATCCAGGGGGTGGTGTGGGGAGAGAGCGCGCCGAAGAACTGCACCCCACCACTACCAGAGGAAGACTGAAAAGGTTTCTCGGGTAACGGCACAAAGCGGAAGCATGCTGTGATGTCGCTGTATGGTCGCATTTCCCTGGCTATTTTTATTCATCCTCGAAAAACATCATTATTTTTTCGCCACTATAATGCGACCACTCGGCCCCATGGTCGCATTACGATGACGAGTACTGTATATATATATATATATATATATATATATATATATATATATATATATATATATATATATATATATATATATATCCTTCTTTCCTTCTTTCGATCTTAATAATCACACAATATTGCATGGTCGGCCATGCAAGCTGACATTGTCGATCTATTCCTATTGCCTACATCTTCGTCCTGTAGTCCTACGTTATTCATATATCTCCTCACCAAACTTCGCTGCCCCCGTCCCATCACTAGTACGTTATTAGGTCTCTTGGCTTGAGTATGCATAAGCAAATACACACTTACAAATACGAATATAAACACATCCATTCAACAAATAATCATTTCTTGTATATGTATTATAAATTGTCTTAAGAGCGTTCACTAAATTTTATAACATTCTGACGTAAAAAAAAATTAAGATGCATCAAAAACTATTTTTTCAAACCATCAAAAACCAAAGAGTTCTTTACTTGTGTTTATCCTTTTTCTTTGTTTTATCTTTTACTCACTCACTCACTCACTCCACTGGCTGCGGGCCTCCATGGCTCTTTGCCGCCGCTACAAGAAGCTTCCAACGACCACGGTCCTGCGCAAAATCCCACCAATCCCCTGGATCATCCACTCCAAGCTTTGTCATGTCCCTTTTTATATTATCAGACCATCTCATACGGGGTCTTCCTGGAGGTCGTCTGCCCTCTGGTTGTCCTCTAGTAATCTGGCTTATCAGTCCATCCTCATCGGTCCTGGCCACATGTCCTGCCCACCTCAGTCTCTGTGCCATAATTGTGCTTGTTATCAGGGGTACTTCTGTCATTTCTCTCAGTTCATTGTTATGCCTTCTTCTCCATTGCCCCATCTCCACGTCAAAGACCGGTCCACATATCCTTCTCAAGATTCCGTTTTCAAACACTTCCAACCTTCGTTCCAGATCCCTTGTCAGCCTCCAGGTTTCACAGCCATACGTTAACACGGGTCTAATAATAGTTGTATAGGTGTTCACCTTTGTTCTCCTTGATAAGATAATGCTGTTGAGAACTTTGGCTAAAGCCCAACCACATCTGGCTGCCGCTGCTATTCTTAATTTGACCTCTTCCTCTACTCTATTTTCAACTGTAACTGTTGAGCCAAGGTATTTGAAACTCTCAACAGCTTCCAACTCCATGTTTCCACACCTGATGTTACCCAGTATCCTCTCTTGCCTTGAAACTTTCAAGATTTTGGTTTTAGACTCATTTATTTCCAGGCCAACTCGATTTGCAACTTCTCTAAAAATTCTTATTTTTCTATCAATTTCTTGGATACTTTCACCACAAAAGTCAATATCATCAGCATAAGCTAATCTATCACACATAGTACCCCCAAGGTGTACTCAATTACCCTGTGGTGTTTGTCTCATGACCCATTCCAGCACTAGGTTAAAAAGAATCGTAGACAGTGCACATCCTTGCTTTAAACCACTATAAACTTCAAAGGGATCTGTTACTTCCCCTCCAATCCGTACTCTGCCTCTCATATTTCTATAACATTTTTATTAGGCGTATAAGTTTCTCTGGTATTCTGAACTCTCTAAGTATTCTCCATAACGCCTCTCGTTGGATACTGTCATATGCCTGTTTAAAATATATAAAGGCATGCCAGGACTCTTTATCATATTCCCAGTACTTCTCCAGGATCTGCCTTACAATAAATATTTGGTCTATGGTTGATCTAGACGCTCTAAACCCTGCTTGGTAATCTCCTAATATGGTCTCACTATGTCTCTTCAGTCTATTATATAATAGTTTAGCTACAATCTTATATCCAACAGTTAAGAGACAAATGCCTCTATAATTCCCACATTCAGTTCTATCACCTTTCTTGTGAATTGGCACAAACAGTCCCTCCTCCCACTCCTCAGGCATTTCTTCCCTTCTCCAAATTCCAATCACAATATTTGCCATTGCTTCTTGTAGCTGTCTTCCTCCATATTTCTGTAGTTCTGCACTAATTTCGTCACGGCCAGCAGACTTATTATTCTTTAAGTGTTTTATTATTTCCAGAATTTCCTCTATGGTTGGATCCTCTTCATCTTCTCCTAATAAAATTTCTTCATTCTCCGCAGGTTGTTCAGGTGGTGCTGTTCTATTTAGCAAAGTTCTAAAATGTTCTACCCATCTCTCCTCAATTTCCAACTCTCTACTAAAAGATCGCCATTTCTACTGCGCACCATTCCTTGTCTGGCCTGGTATCCCTTCCTGATTTTATTTATTCCATGGAACTCGGCCCTCACATTTCCCAGTCTGCTATTGCTCTCAATCTCTTCCAGCTCTCTATTGATCAGCATTCTTTTCTTCCTTCTGTTAGTGCTGCATGCCTCATTTCTTGCCTCTGTATATATCCTTCTCCTCTCTGCATTTCCTCTATTCTCTATCCATTTTAATCTTGTTTCTCTTCTTCTTTGGGCGGCCTCTCTGCATTCCTCATCAAACCATCGTCCTCCCCTTCGTCGTCCCACCCTACCAACAGTTCTCTCTGCTGCTTCCAGCACTATAGGCTTTACTTGGTCCCAACTCACATCATCATCCACCTCCAAAGCTGCAAATCTGTTCTCTACTTCAACCTGATATTGTAATCCCCTCCCTTCAGTTTCTCAGTAGCTATCTTAGATGTTTGCCCCCCATTCTTTTTCTTTGTTGTTAGTTTTATACGTATTTTTGCTGTCACCATGTAATGATCTGAATCACAATCTGCTCCCCTGTATGCTCTCACATCCATCAGCGCTGATCTAAATTTCCTTTTGACTAAAATGTGATCAATTTGGTTGGTTGTATTTCCATCAGGTGAAAGCCAAGTGCCCTTATGCTTTTCTTTGTGTGGGAACAGAGTGCCTCCTACTACTAAATTGTATGCTGTGGCTAGCGTTGCTACTCTAATCCCGTTGTCATTACTACTTTCATGCAAGCTATGTGTGCCTCTAGTTCCTGCAAAAGCTGATACTTCTTTACCTACTTTAGCATTCATATCTCCCAATATTATTAGCATATCATGTCCCGGTACCTTGTTTAAAACCTCCTGAACTTCATCATACCATTGATCTTTAGTATCTTCTTCACTGTCTTCTGTAGGGGCATGTAATGTTATTACTGGGATTTTAAACCACTTAGCAGTCATCCTTATTCTTGCTATTATGCTGTTTATACCCTCAAACTCCACAACTGCAGTGCTTATATTTTTACTAATATAAAACCCAACTCCCCCCTCATGTCTCCCATCTTCTCTGCCACTATAGTATATGACCCCCTTATGCGTTTCACACTTCCCAACTTCCAGCCATCTTATCTCTTGTAGGGCAGCTATTTGTATACTATATCTTTCCAGCTCATTTTCGAGTACATCAACAAATCCCCCTCTATACAAACTTCGTACATTCCAAGTAGCAAACTTTATGGGTTTTTTCCAGCTCATAATCCTATTCGTTCCCGAGTCATCAACAAGTTGTCTAGGTCTATTTGCTTCTTGTACGGTTTCTGTAACAATATAGGTTTTACAGGAAAGGGTTGTTAGCCCCTCCCTAACCTTCCCCATTTATCCGGGCTTAGGACCGGCACGGCATTACATCTTTCAAAGAATATATTGTTTACACTTTTGTGAGATTTAATTATTAAATAATAGCCTCCATTTCAAGGACATACCTTTGATATATAAATATCGGGTAATTCAATTTATAAGAAATAAAAAAATATTAGTTTTATGATAAAATCGCGAAACTCAAGATAAGGACGTCATGCTTTGGTAGTATTCCCCTGGCACTTAATTGGTTAAACCATATATTTATGAAGCTATGTTAGCAGCAATAGATGAGAGTGAGCAAACCCAAGTCATGATATTGCACGACACAGGTTGTAACCATAGTGTGGTGATACGAGGAGTACACCCGTTGGTGGAACAGTCTCTCACAAGCGACTCGGTTATTTTGAAGGGAATAGGAGGTGAAGAGGTTAACCCTATTTGCCGTTAGAAACTCTCATGCGAGTTGCTGACAGGTGATTTTTTATTTTGCGATAATGGATTCATTGGCTGTCGAAGGTGTAGAAGTCCTGCTGAGTAATAAAGTTGTTGGAACGCCATTTGCGCCTTGTCCCATTGTAACGGAGAAACCATTGAAGTATAGTCCTACAACTGAACTCGGGAAGGATTACCTGTATCTGTTTCCTTGTTGTATGACTAGTAGAAGTACGTCGAGAAAATGGCTGCTGAAGAAGAAAAAGGAGCGATGAACTTGGAGGATTTGTTTTACGAAGAAGAGGATTCCCTTAACAGTAAGCAAAAGGAGAACTCCCGAATAAGCCCGGGCAAAGAGGAACGGCAGATGAGTGGACTTGAGGACAAAGAAGAAATGCACCTGGAAGAAATAGAAAACTCAGCGTTAGAAGTAGGACAAGTGAGTGGGAAAAGGTTGATTACATTACAACTGAAGGATGCAATGTTAATAGAATTATAGTAACATGTGGTAGATGAGATGGAGGCAAAACAGTTTCTGACCAGTTATTATCTTAACGATGGGTTGCTTATGAGGAAGCATAGTCCCGCCGAGATCCCTGGGAAAGCCGAATGTGGGATATAATGTCAGAGATTGGTTACCGCACCTTTGAGGAGACAGGTGATCACCGTAGCGCACAAGACGGGACACATAGGAATATGGAAGACGATTGAGAATATTTTGAAACACCTTTTCTGGCCTGGTATGCAGAAGAATGTGAGTCAGTTTTTTCGAGCATGTCACGTTTGTCAGATGGCTGAAAAGCATAACAAGTGCATCAAGGAAACTCCCATACGCCCGATAGAAGTACGAGGAGAACCGTTCAGCAAAGGACTGAATAAAATGTTGGCAGAAAAAGGGAAGGATCGAGAGGAAATGGAAGGAGAAAATGTCAAGGATTTGAGGAAAAATGATTGGCAAGTTAAAGAAAATTTCCTTAGAAATAAGGCAAGGACTAGCAAAGAAAAGGTTTGGCATGAAGAGTACGAATGGACAGGTTGTGGTAGGACATCAGGTATTGGTCTATTTATTGAAAAGGAGATTCCCTCTCGTCAACGAGTTCCAAGATCCATTTCGGATTTTGGAGAAGAGCAGTGACTGGACCTACATTATAGAGATATCAGCAAACAGGAAAAATCTAAAGAAGGCCATATTAACTTGGGAACTGATACTGCAAGCACCGAATTTCAACGAGAAATTCCTTATCCAATTGGATGCATTGCATAGTTGGATTGGAGCTTTCTTATTGCAAGAACAGAGGGAAGGAATTCTTCTCCCATTTTGCTTTATGTTTGTCGAAGCTGAAGAAGCAGCAACGAGCCTACTCGACAGTTGAAAAGGAACTGCTAGCATTACTCACAGCGATAAGGAAGGTTAGAATTTATCTGAATCAACAACAAAAGGAAGAGATTACAGTATATTTGGGTCATAATCCCTTAACTTTTGGTAATAAGATGAAAAATAATAATCAAAGGTTAACAAGGTGGTCATCATGTTTGCAACCGTATTGTTTTAATGTGAAGCATGCATGAGGTAAAGATAACGTGGTTGCAGATTATTTATATAAGGGTGAATCGATGGATTCAGGCCCGGAATAAATAATCTATTTTGGGGGGAGCTATCTTACGAAGCCAGTCTCGTTTAGAGTAAATAATTTACTAATGTAATTGATTTATATATTTTATCTGTTTATCTAAGAAGTGATAGCTAGCCCGTAAGGTGAGTTCCTCTCATGTAAGTATAAGTTTGTTATGTAAGTTAGGCAAGACTCTCGTCATTAATTTATTTGTATTTTTCATTCAAATCAGTATATGTAAATTTACGTTGTTTTCAATAATCGCCTTTTTATTTCAAGTATTTTGTTACAAAGTCTTACGTAATATGTTAAGAGTGTTATATGATCCATAGGAGATATAAACAATGGCTCATGTGAATGTTTTTTTTTATATTTTTATGAAGTATTGTGCCAGGTTTGTGAGAAAATACCCAATACGTATATGTGCCACGTGATTAGGAAGGTTCTCGAAAACCCCAGTGTTAGATCCTATCTTTTTTTTTATTTCAAGGACAAAGGGTGGGCGGAGCTAGCTGAGAGAGAGTTGTCTGGGAGAGCAATTATTGGCAATTTTTATGTCCTTAGGCCAACCCCCAAGCTTACAGATCTCGGACCTAGAATCTTCTGAAAGTAAGTAATACATATATAAGCGTTCCCTCAGGGATGCGTGTGGCAGAAGAGAAACAACCGTCCTGTGAAAGAGCCAAAGTTTGCCCCTCTCTCTCTCTCCAAGTGTGTCTGATGTGTCCTCTCCCAAGTGATTGTTTGCCACAGTATATATGTTGTGTAGTGAATTAAAACATTCCTTTAAATTTGGCAGTTGATTTTATATTTCTTATGTTGTTCATCAGTTACTTTATGTAAGTTTTTTAAGAGTTTAAGCATTAGAGTGTAATTATTTCTTTTGTCTTAGTCGAAGGTTTATTCAGATTTGATATTTCAAGTCAAGTAATTATAAAATTTTCAGAGCGTAACAACTTTTGTCTTAATCTAAGTTTTGTTCATACTTATTATTTTGAGTTATTTTTTCTATGTAAGTTCTTTCAGTGTTGTTTGTAATTTATATAGAATATATTTATTTTTGTAAAAAAAGTATCATTTCAATCACCAGTTTTTATTTCATACTCGCTCGTATTCTGTTAATGAATTGAAGTAAGAAGTTGTTTGAATAGATCGTAATAACAATTGCCTAGTTTTGTTTTGAGTGTACCTAAGAGGCATTTGAATATT
Organism: Palaemon carinicauda; assembly: GCF_036898095.1. Lineage (NCBI taxonomy): Eukaryota > Metazoa > Arthropoda > Malacostraca > Decapoda > Palaemonidae > Palaemon > Palaemon carinicauda. Next base: position 93,145,895 of record NC_090742.1, on the reverse strand, counting down.
CAGTCTTTTGTATAGTACTGTCTAAGAGTTATCTAACTGCCTCGGATCTCGGGTATTAATATTTTAAAGTTTATGGGATTTGATGTAAAAACAAACAGGTGAGTTTGGAACTCGAGAGGGTTGTGTAGCTTGCCAGCCGTAATATATGTAATATTTTTTGGTTCCGACACATGGTTCAAATATAATGATGTTTATATCTTCTCCACCTTGGTCCTTACATTAAGAGGTCACTTGCCTTCTATCAAAGGGGTGCTCTTCCACCAAACCTATTCTCTCCATATCATTCTTCACCTTTTCTCGCCATCTAGTTCTCTGCCTCACTCTTGATCTTTCCCACCTTACTGGTTCCCCCCGAGCCCTCTTCACTTCCTCCCAACCAGCTATCAGTAGCACTTGCCCACACCATCTCAGTTGTGAACTTGTGACACTCAAATAATCTCTGTAATCATTACTACCCCTATCATTCTTCTTATTTCATAATTTTTCCGGTATTTCAAGAAGCAATAATCCCATAATCCATCGCGACATTCTCATCTTTGTTCTCTTAAGCTTTGCTTCCTCTATACATATTACAGCCCAAGTTTCTGATATTACAGCAATGCACTTCTTATTACTGTGATATAGTTCTGGACTTCATTTTCATCGGCCTTTTCGCATCACATGCCACTCTTGCTACCTCCCCCCTCTTTCCCCATACTAGTTTTATCCTATTCACAACTTCAGCCTTACATCCTCTCTCCAGATTTATAGTAGAACACAAGTATCCAATTATATTATTATATCATTTTATTTATATCTGTATATATATATATATATATATCTACACTATATATATATATATATATACACTCATATATATATATATATATATATACACTCATATATATATATATATATATACACTCATATATATATATATATATATATAAATATATACAGTATATATATACTGTATATATATAAATATATATATATATATATATATATAATCTTAGGTATGTGTGTATGAATAAATATATATTTCTTTATTTATAATAATATAATTTATATGTAATCAATTAATCAAGAATTAACCACTATTCTGGATTATAACATTAACTTGCAAGGTACATCATCACGCAATCAAAAAATAGAGAAACATTTCTGTTTCATAAGAAGAAAAACATGTTAAGGATGTTTATTGATCAGAGTAACATGAAATGAAACATTGATATGTGTTCAAATAAATAATTGTCAATATGAATAGCATTTGGCTCTACAAGAGTTTCTCTGACTTCCATTTATTATCGTCAACCTAACGGTAATATTAAAGATTGAAGCTCGCAATCACTGGGAACAAAAATCAAACGAATATAGTCAGAGATAGAAAGTGAAAGGGGATAGCTTTAGGTAAGATATAGAAAGCCTTTTTGCGCTATTACTTGTAAACAGTTAAAGCTTCAAAGAATAACCGTAAAGGCTTGTGCCCCTCTTTTATGTCAGCAAGGAACTGAATAACAAGCGACGATAACACCTTTATATTCCATGTAGTGTTTCCCAAACAGAATGATAAAATCTTCCCCCATCTCTTTCATCGGGAAATTTTTCATATAAATAAATAAAAAAAAATATGTGGTGCAAAAGAGATACAGACATGCCACTTTCCTGACAATTTATGCAACTGTTGCTTAGTGTACGGCATATATACTAAGCAACAGTTGTACATAAATTGTCAGGAAAGCAGGTTTATAGACCGGTAAACGAAAATTAGTTATATTTGGGCAATTATCCCATTCTGAGATGATCTTTTAAGAGTCTTGGTGATCAGTCTATCATGAGGAAATATTGTTCTCCTGTCTTATCTTTAGCTGCTGACTTTCATTTTAATTCATTTCTTATTCCTGATCTTGATATTGATTCACACACCGTCGTTTGATTAGCTCTTTATGCATGTTGTATAAGATTTTTCGAAATTCTGTCTATCCATCTCCCTACACTGTATTACGCTGTAGGTAGTTGTAGGTATGCAGTTAATTCTAACAGTTTTGCTTTCTCCATAACAGTAGTTTAGAAGTTGATTCCAAAAGTGATTAGATTGTGGAACTTCAAAGTTTAAATTTGCTGTGATTTTTTTTCATAATAAAAACGTTCACAAATTTCTTTTTTCAGAGTTTATTAAAGACATATTTATTTCTTATTCATAACGTCCCATATATATCTAATTTTTATTTACTTACTTCCTTTCCTCACTGGGCTATTTATCCAGTTGGAGCCATTGAACATGTGCTATACAATCCAATTTCTCCAACTATGGTTTATATATATATATATATATATATATATATTTATATATATATATATATATATATATATGTATATATATGTATATATATATATATATATATATCTATATATATATACATATATATGTGTGTATATATACACACACATATATATATATATATATATGCATATATATATATATATATAAAATATATACACACACATATATATATATATATATATAAATATATATATGTATATATATATATATATATATATTCACAAATATATATATATATAATATATATTCACAAATATATATATATATATATATATATACATATATATATATACATATATATATATATATATATATATAAATATATATATATATATATATATATATATGAACAAAAAAAAACAGTAATTGAGGTCCCTAGCCCAGGAGTATGATGAGGTTGATGGTAGGAAAGGCCATTCGTCTGCCAAAAGTTTGTTGCCAAAACCATGAACAAACAGAAATTGTACCTACATGGCTAGATATGCGGCTACTGCGTGAAAGACGTGCGCGGCTAAAGAAGCAGGTTCAAGCAATAAGAATTGGACCACTGAATGTGGGCAGCAGGAATAATCGAAGCAGGGAAATGGTGGATATCATGGAGAGGAGTGGGGTGGACCTTTAATGTCTGCAGGAAACAAAATGGAGAGGAAATAAAACAAAGAGTACGGACTATTGCTATAATTTGCTATATAGCAGAGCTGGTGAAACAGAAAGAAGTGGTGACCATTGTAAGGAAAAGAGAGAAAATAATGAAAGTATGGTTGTGCTTTGGTGGATATATACTGAATGTAGTAAGTGAAAATGCATCTGGAGAAATATGGGTAAAGTCATAACAGCAACAAAAATAGAAGAAAGGCTATTTGTGGTAGGGGACTTGAATTGACACATCAGGTGTAACCACGAAAACATTGTACCAACGGTGTGTCGCACTTTCGTACATAGCTCATTTTGTGCTTGTATCTTCGCTCTCCCCTCGCACGGAAAAGAACCTGAAAAAACATGTCTTGTTTCTTCTCTGTAACATTGTCTGTTTTTTTAACATGAAAATTCTTGTTGCCTTGAACTTTTGTATATAAAGGAGATTGTTCTATGATAAAGTCACTCAGTTGTTTTCAACTTGCCTTTGAGTCACAACCTTCTCTCGGCTCGTCACATTGGTGACCCCGGAAGTCGACACGCTCCTCCCGCCTTCCACCCCTCCCCCACCCGCCCCTCCATCGTTGGTACCATGGAGGACTCTACGAAAGTTATTGCTGCGACTCCCACATTGAAACTTTCATCATTCGCCAGCGGAAAGGCGTTTGCTTGGTTTCAGCGCGCAGAAGTCCAGTTTCACATCAAGTGCGTGACTCGCTCAACCACCAAAGCAGATTATGTTCTCGCGTCGATACCCGAGGACACCTTCCCGGAAATATCCGACTGGCTTTGTGAACAAGGAGACACCCCAATAGCGTATGACGCCCTCAAAACATACCTTCTACAGCAGTACTCGCCGTCGCCAGCCGCCTGTATAGCAAAGCTTTTTTAGCTCTCGCAACAACCGTTGGGAACCAAAGGCCTTCGCTCACCCTCAGGGAAATGACCAGTATCGCTCGCCTGCAACCTGCCGCAGACAGCTCTCCTCGTGAGGTGAACCTACTTCGTTCCCTTTGGATACGCCGTTTACCCGGACCTTTACGCGCTGCCATACCCGATGTCGATAGTTTACCCATAAAAGACTTGATGACCAACGCCGACGCACTTATGGACAGCCACTTCAAGACCTCCATCAACGCCTCCATCCCTGACAAAGAGGACGCCTATTCAACGTCACCCGAAGCTGACGTGAAGGCCGTAGGACATACATGCCTACTCCGTGGCGTGCCGAAGCCGCGACAAAGCCACCCACCACCCGCCACTCGCTCGCGCCCCAACCAATGACTTTAACAGCCACTTACTACCTCCCATTTGCCACAGTTTTGCTACTATCACCTCACATTCGGGGCAACCGCGAAGAAATGTGCCAAGGATTGTCAGTGGCCAAAAAACGTGTAAGTAGGCCATCGCTCGTGGCGGTGGCCTCCCGTATTTCTAATCTTTTGTTTTTACATGATGCAGGAATGGACATGCGATTTGGAAGACACGGGTGCTTGTCGTTCTCTTTTGCCAAGAGAACTCTTCAGGACACGACGTAATCTGTCTATGTCTGCCGACATCCGCTTGGTAGCTGCCAACGGATCTGCGATACCCACCTACGGTTACGAGAACCTCACATTATCATTCAGAAATGGTAAATTTAATTGGAAGTTTCTCGTTGCTGACGTCACATTGCCAATCCTCGTTGCGGATTTCCTCTCTCATTTCCACCTTCTGGTTAATGTCGCCCACCGACGATTGGTCAACGCAGACTCGTACTTGTCGACACCTCTTCAACCCGCCCCTTTCAACCTCGCTCTCCACATCAGCGCACCCATGGATGCCTACGCCCACCTCCTCACATCGTACCCGGAAGTTTTCCGTCCAACTTCACCAAACGCCCACGGCTCCTGCCAAGCACGGTATTTATCACCATATCAAGACGACGGGAGCACCAGTCTTCGCAAAATTCAGAGGCCTGGCACCGGAACGATTGGCAGCCGCCAAACAGACGTTCGCTGAAATGGAGGAAATGGGCATTTGCCAAAAGGCCTCCAGCCCATGGTCGTCACCCTTACACATCGTTCTGAAAAAAGACGGCTCCCTCCGTCCGTGCGGGGATTACAGGTGCCTGAACATGCAAACAGAATCGGATTACTACCCACTCCCAAACATTGCCGACGTGACCTCCTACCTGCAAAAAGCGAAGATTTTCTCTACGCTCAACCTCCTGAAGGGGTATTATCAGGGTCTATGAACCCAGAAGACATCCCCAAGACTGCCATCACTACTCCGTTTGGTACATACACCTTCAATTACTCCTGTTTTGGCCTTCGTAATGCTGGGGCCACATTTCAACGGGTCATGGATGGCCTCTTAGGGGACCTCCCCTTCTGTAAATGTTATGTGGACGACATACTTGTGTTCTCCTCCTCAAAAGAGGAACACCTCCATCACCTGTGCATCGTGCTCGACCGCCTGCAACAAAACGGCCTTGTAGTCCGGTATGACAAGTGTACCTTTGGCGCAAACGAAGTGTCGTTTTTAGGGCACCGCATCACTCCCGAATGAGTCCATCCCCTCCCTGAGAAGGTAGCAGCCGTTCAGAACTTCACCGTGCCCTCGACCGTCAAAGCTCTGCAGGAATTTTTGGGCATGATCAACTATTATCACCGTTTTCTGCCAGCCATTGCCGCCACTCTTGCTCCCCTCTACGCCTCCCTCAAGGGCAAGCCAAAGGACCTGAAGTGGGGTCCCCTTCAAAGAAGCAGCCTTCTGCAATGCAAAGAAGGCCCTATCAACTGCTGCGGCTCTCACTTTTCCTATCCCACATGCCCCTCGCTTTCTCTCCACCGATGCCAGCGACGTCACTATTGGTGCAGTACTCTAGCAGGTGGTCAACGGTTCACCCCGCCCATTGGCCTTCTTCAGCAGAAAACTGTCCAAGGCAGAATCGGGTTATTCTACCTTCGATCGAGAATTGCTGGCGGTGCACTTGGCTGTCCGTCACTTTCGCCATTTCTTAGAAGGTACGCCCTTCGTCATTCGCACAGACCCCATGACGCTGGTGCACGCCTTCACTCGATAGTCTGATGCCTGGTCCGCCCGTCAACGCCGACATCTCTCCGCCGTGGCTGAATACAATTGCACCTTTCAATACGTCCCTGGGAAAATGAATCCCGTTGCCGATGCCCTGTCAAGAAACACGTTGGCTGCCATTCAACTGGGATTGGATTACAACGCCCTAGCTGAAGCCCAACGACAGGATCCAGAGTATCAAGCATGTAGGACATCCTGCACGTCCCTCCGTTGGGAAAACTTCCCCATCGAAGACTCCAACACCACCCTCCTCTGTGACGTCAGTACTGGTAGACTGCGACCTTGGATTCCTGCTCCCATGCGCCGGCAGGTGTTTGATTTTATTTACGGCCTTTCACATCCCTCGTGCCGTTCTACTGCACAGCTGCTGGAGATGAAATTCATTTGGCATGGCATTTCTAAGGATGCTAAGGATTGGGTCTGTGCCTGTACTTCTTGCCAAACTTCCAAAGTATATCGACACACGGATTCAGGAGTGGGCACCTTTCCTCAACCTCAGTGTCGTTTCACACACATTCACGTCGACGATGTAGGTCCCCTACCCACATCACAAGGACATCGTTACCTGTTTACCGTCATCGACCGCTCCACTCGTTGGCCTGAAGCCATTCCCATGGAAACTGCAACGTCCTCCTCATGTACATCTGCCTTACTCTCAGGATGGATTGCAAGATTTGGTATCCCTGAGCATATTACTTCTGACAGGGGTACCACTTTCACCTGTCAATTATGGACATCATTAGCGAATCTCCTGGGCATCACCCTACATCATACAACGGCTTTTTTAATGGCGGAATTCCGGGAAATGAAGAAAAGAACATCATATCAGAACAGGAAGGAAGCATGGGAGAATCCATATTATAACCAATATTAAATAATGGGGATGAAACACAAACCATAATAGTGATGAATGCACAGGGTTTAGTCATGAGTAACTCTAAAAGGAAAATAGAGTTCTTAGAAGAACTAACCCAAATTGAAAAAATAGATATATTAAATATAAGTGAAACATGGTATTCCCAAGAGACTGGCAGTGATGACCAGATAAAGGGTTTCCAAACTTATAGATCAGACAGAAAAAATAGGAATCATGGGGGAACCGCAATATATGGAAGAGACGTAAATCAAGGTAAAGTCTGTGAAAAATACAGCAACACAGAATGTGAATTGATTGCGGTAGAATTTGAATTTGAAAAACTAGTGAATATTGTAGTTTACAGACCCCCAAATACTAAGGAGTTTGACATAATAATAGAAAAAATAGATGATATATGTAGAAACCATAAAGAATGGAATATACTCCTATCCAGAGATTTTAACTTCTTTTTCGTGGATTGGAAAGAACGGATAGAAGAAAGTGGTTGTATGTATACATATAAAATAGAGAGTAATAGTAGCGCAGAACATAAGAGGCAATTTGAAAAGCTTCAAGATATGCTATTTGAACATAATATGCGACAAATAAACCATATTCCAACAAGAAAGGAAAATGTCCTAGATCTAGTAATTGTGAATGAGGTGTATTATGTTAAAGAAATAATAGTGTATAACATGGGAATTTCAGACCACAATGTCATAGAATTGATAGTCCATTCCAAAGCAAGTGATCGCAGAATTAATAAAAGCACAAAACTTTGGGAAGGATATGGAAAATATAATTTTTACAGTAAGAATATATAATGGTCAGAAATGAATGAAGAACTGAATAAAGAATGGAAAAATGTATTTGTAAGTGATAATATACAGGTAAATACGGACATACTGTACAAAATACTGGAGAAAATTGTTGAAAAATATGTACCGAAAAAAAAAACAATAAACAAAAGTCGTGCATACCGAGAGAGAGAAGGATCTTATTTCAGAAAATTAAAAAGTGGAAGAAAAATCTTGCAAAAGAAAAAAATGTGTGGAAAACGATGGAAATAAAATGTAAGATAGAAAATGCAGAACAAAATATTATACAGTCGAAAGAAAATGAAAAAAGGGACTTAGAAGAAAGGACACTTCAAAATATGAAAAGAAACCCCAAAGTACTCTACTCCTATGCAAAAAAGATGAATAAAGGGAGATTAGAAATAGGCCCTCTAAGAATTGAAGGACGGCTAACGAATGAAAAAAAGGAAATATGCAACATATTAGCAGAAAAATATAAGAGTGAGTTCACGCTAAGAATTGCGAATGAGAATAATGAAACAGAAATGAGAGAAGAAAATGTTGAATATCTAACGGATATAGATATTAATGAAGCAGATATTGTCAAAGCTATAAACGAAATTAAAAATGGATCGGCAGCCGGACCAGATGGAGTTCTAGCGATTTTGTTAAAAAAAACTACAAACACTATCGCGAAGCCGCTTGCAATACTGCTAAGACAAAGTTTTGATATGAGCGGGATATATGTTAAACATAAATTAGCTTATATAACACCTATCTTCTAAAGTGGATCAAGACTAGAGGCAAGCAATTATAGACCTGTTAGTCTAACATCACATATTATGAAAGTGTATGAGAGGGTAATAAAAAAGAAAATAATGAACCATTTGGTTAAAAATAATTTGTTTAATATAGGTCAACACGGTTTTGTGCCTGGAAAAAGTACACAGACCCAACTGATAGCACACTAGGAAAACATATACAAAAATATGATATATGAAAAAGACACAGATGTGATCTATCTAGATTTTGCAGAATCATTTGACAAGGTAGACCATAATATATTAGAGAAAAAAATGAGAAAGCATAATATTGTGGGAAAGATAGGAAAATGGGTAAAAGAATTCCTGCAAAACAGAAAACAGATAGTGGTTGCAAATGACGAGAAATCAGATGAAGCTCAGGTAATATCTGGCGTGCCACAAGGTACGGTATTAGCTGCACTGCTGTTTGTTATTATGATCTCAGACATAGACTACAATGTTGAAAACTCCGTAGTGAGAAATTTCGCCGATGACACAAGAACAAGTAGAGAAATTACTTGTGATGAAGATAGGAACTCACTACAAAGAGATCTAAACAAAATATATGAATGGGCGGAGATAAATAGGATGGTATTTAACTCCGATAAATTCGAATCAATAAACTATGGAAACAGAAGGAATGGTATATGCATACAAGGGACCTAATAATGAGACAATCACAAACAAGGAAGCAATTAAAGACCTTGGTGTAATGTTGAATAGGAATATGTTATACAACGACCTAATAGCAACACTGTTGGCTAAATGTAAAGCAAAAATGGGAATGTTATTCAGACACTTTAAAACAAGAAAAGCTGAACACATGATTATGCTTTACAAAACTTATGTACGTAGTACACTCGAGTACTACAATGTGATATGGTACCCACACTACCAAAAGGATATCGCGCAAATAGAGAGTGTACAAAGGTCCTATACTGCTAGAATAGAAGAAGTAAAGGACCTTGACTACTGGGAAAGACTGCAATTTTTAAAACTATACAGTCTAGAAAGGAGAAGAGATCGCTACATGATCATACAAGCATGGAAGCAAAACGAAAGAATTACTGAAAACATCATGGAGCTAAGAATATCAGAAAGAGCAAGCCGAGGTAGATTAATAATGCCAAAAAACATACCAGGTAAACTAAGGAAGGGGCACAGGACATTAATCCACTACACACCAGCATCGATAATGCAGCGACTATATAATGTGCTGCCAGCTCATCTAAGAAACATATCAGGAGTGAGCATAGATGTGTTTAAGAATAAGCTCGATAAATACCTAAGATGCATCCTAGACCATCCAAGACTGGAAGATTCAAAATACACCGGAAGATGCATTAGCAACTCTCTGGTGGATATACGAGGTGCCTCACATTGAGGGACCTGGGGGAACCCAAACAAAAAATAAGGCATAAGGTAAGGCCAATGGAATGGTTGAACGTTTTCATTGCACCCTCAAAGCCGCTTTGATGTCCCGCTGCAAGGATTCCACTGGTTTACTCAGCTTCCCTGGGTCCTCCTGAGACTAAGAACCACTCCTAAAGATGCCCTCGACATCTCGGTAGCTGAAATGGTGTATGGCGACCTGTTGGTCGTCCCTGTCGAATTTTTTCCTTCTACAACCTCCTCCGACGATCTCCAGCGCATACATCGCGTTGTGGGAAAATTTACTCCACTCCGCCAGACTTACAAGCCCCCTGCAAACCACCACATACCGACACACTTTCACTCTGTAACGCATGTCTTCCTGCGCAACGACACTAGCAAGCCACCTCTAACGCCCCCTTACACGGGCCCTTTCCTTGTGATCCGATGCAGTCCGAAAGAATTCCTACTCAACATTCGTGGCAAAGAAGACTGGGTCTCCATTGATCGTCTAAAACCTGCTTATCTCCTACCAGATGACCCACCTATAGTTCGCCTCTCTAGATCAGGGTGCCCTATATAACATGTACAGTATGTCATTTTTAGGGGGGGAGCCACGTACCAACGGTGTGTCGCACGTTCGTACATAGTTCATTTAATGCTTGTATCTTCGCTCTCCCCTCGCACTAAAAAGAACCTGAAAAAACATGTCTTGTTTCTCCTCTGTAATATTGTCTGTTTTTTTAACATGAAAATTCTTGTTGCCTTGAACTTTTGTTTATAAAGGAGAGTGTTCTATAATAAAGTCACTCAGTTGTTTTCAACTTGCCTTTGAGTCACAACCTTCTCTCGGCTCGTCACAACATCATGGTATGGGAGAAATTAACGAGGAAGGATAACTGATAGCAGACTTTGTACTGACATTGGAGATGTTAATTGACAACACCTTTTTCACAAATAGATAATTTTAATGTGTATAAGGAAACATTTAACAATGGCTAAGAATTCTAAGGCCATTAAAGGAGATTGTATTAGCAGACAGCAAAGACTAGTAGTTTTAGATCTCTCGTTGAGACGAACTGGATTGGGGAAAGGGGTAGTCCAACTGACGATAAAGTAGTGGTGATTAGAAGAGCAATAAATTAGAGAGATTTATGGAAGCTGTTTTTAGGGGTATCAGATTAACAGAAGATGTGATCATCTGGTGGATAGAAAATAGTGTAATGATCCTTAAAAATAGCAGAGGAATTATTAGGGGAGACATTCGGTAAAGAACCAGTAAATGAGAAAGAGAGCTGGTAGTGTAACCATAACACAAGAAAATATACATACGAAAATGGAAGCAGGGATCGTCTATTACAGGAATCTAACAGAGGAAAATAGGATAGCTTGGAAAACTGCAAATAAGGAAGCTACACGGGCAGTAGCACAGGTAAAAGCAATTCCAATGGATAAGCTCTATTAAAACTTAGATACATCGGAAAGACAAAAGAGAATACACAAGATAACAAATAACAGATATAATTCATAAAAGGATCTAACATATACCAGAAAGGATCAAAAACCAAATTTTAAGAATTTTATTAGAAGAGGAAAGCATAATAGCTAGATGTAAGGAGTACTTTGATGACTTATTAAATGATTGAAAACCTTAGAACAAAAATAACTAATGGGAACCCTCAAGAAAAAATAGTCAAAGATATCATCTGTGAATAGGTTAAGAAAGCACTGGATAAAATAAATACGGGGAAAACAGTGTGATCTGATGGAATACCGGCTAGAGTGTGGAAATGTTTAGGAAAAGAAGACATACACATACTGTGGAATTTATTTTATCAACAAGAAAGGACAGAAATGTGGAGAAATAGCCAAGGAGCCGGAGGATGATGTACAGGAATGTAGGAAACACAGAGGAACTAAGCTAATATCACATACAATGAAAATACATTAGAGTATTATAGAAGGAATTCTTTTTTGTCAGGAAAGAGTTCATATGATGCAATATTCGTACTAATACAGAGAGTAGAAAAAAAAATAGAGAAAAACAGAAGGTACTACATCTGGTGTTTATTTATTTGGAAAAAGCGTATGATAGAGTAGCTAGGCAGGAAGTGTGGAGGTGCTTGAGATAGA
>NC_090742.1:93108898-93123898 GCF_036898095.1 Palaemon carinicauda | reverse complement strand
GGATGGAAATAACTCGATGATTTTAACACAACAAAATTAAAAATTGGAAAAAATATCAGTAACTCAATTATAAGTTTTACATGTGATAAAATGAATAAGTGGATTTACAACACAAAAACTTTAAAACGTTAAACGGAATTAACTCGTGGATTAAACCTCAAACAGAATAAATAAGAGTCAAAAAATTCTGATCAACAATTTGTGCGGTAGGATACTGTGAGGTCCCAACATGTGGTCAGTGACCTCAAGCAATTACCAAGATCAAAAAGAATATGAATAAATTAATTTCCATGCATGCAGCCCGAAAGATGTAATGCCAAAATAATACCTAAACTTAACTTATGAGAAATTTAAACTTATCTAAAGGGGGAATGGCCATCAGTTGAACTCACAAGATTTTTTTTTTTTCTGTTGTGGGCGCCCGTGTCCTAAATGTGGCGGTCTTCAGTTTGCTCACTAGGCCTACAGCACTTAATTTGCAGAGTCAACGGCCCCCTCCAAGTTCTCCAACTAGCCCCCAAGACTGGAACCGATGTGCTGTAGAATTAGCAGCTATGCACTAACACTGGTCATCTGCTTGACCTCTACGTATTCTAGGTTAGTTATTGTGTAAGGGGACAGGCTAGTGATGGAGAGTGGGAGCACGAGGTTGACATTGGAGCCTGACTGGGCAGCTCCGTTTCGTACTGTGGCCTGTATGTTTGTGAGGTCGAGTTCAGGTCAGCTGCGTTCTCCTCCCTTCCCAAAAAAAAGCGTATCTTGGTGCGTAGGCCTACGATCTTGAGGTGCCAACTCTCATTTAGGACAGGCTCAAAAACCTTGTGCCTTGTGAATTTCAAGCAACACACTTATTTAGAATACAAGGAGAAATCTTGCAACTCCAGGGGGCAAAGATAATCCTAATTCTAAACAACTGGCATACAGAATAAAAATGAAACTAAAAGGTAATTTAGCAAGTCGGGCTTACGTGTGTGGACAACCATACCTCCTAGACTAGCAGACTTGAGTTGTAATTAAGAGATTTAAAATACTGTACCTAAATACTTACGGTAGAATAATGTATACAAACAACACAAAAGTATTAATCTTAGGACACTCGCTTAAGAAAGACACATTACTCACATTTTTCCCTGCCGTGACGTCACGAACAATAACAAAGTCTACGTATAAACTATGAAGAAGAAGAGTAGTGAAGAAAATTCTTCACACCCTGGGGATAAAGGGAGGAAAAGGAGAAGGGTTAGTGTAGACTAATGCAATGTGGATTAGGTGTTAGTATATTAGATGAGTATACTAAATGAATAAAGAATGAATGTGACTAGTTGTGCTATGCTATGTCAGCAATTTGCATTAAGTTGAACCGCAACCGCGTACAAGATGAGTGCGAAGTACGATTTACAAGCGAGAGTCAAACAAAAGTGGTACGTATACAAGCGGAAGTAAAACAGAGTTAACTGTGACTTAGTACAAAAGGGTAACTACAACTGCAAGATAAGAGCGGAGGGAAGGACAAATCAAAAACTTCAGCAGTCCTTCACTTGGTTGATGAAGACTATGTAAAGCTACTACAAGATCTCCTGGAATAGGGCTCGTGCACGTTCAGCAGAGGCCCGTGTAGGCCTGTCGTGGCGGGGGGCCGCGATGACTACAGGAGACCTAGATTCGGCTGTGGTCTCATCATTTCTCTCGGCCAGTTGGTCTCTAGGAGGACTGTCGAGATTTCCGAGAGGAGGGGTGTTAGGAGGTTCCTCCTCACTTGGTTCGGATAGTGTTTGGCCATTTTCGTTAACCTCCAAAGGTATGAGTCGGTTGACTGGACGTACATACTCTCCATTTGCGGAGCGGACCTTGACTGTTCTGATGTGTCCATCTCGACCTGGGTATACTTCGAGTATACGGGTCAAAGGGTACTCCTCTCGATTGACCTCGTCCAGAATCAACAAGCATAAATCTCCAACTCTAGGGATGTTCGGGTGGAGGCGACTAGACTTCTGGTGTCGTTCTCGAAGGGAACTGACATAGTCGTACTTCCACCTCTTCAGGAATGTTTGCAGCATGTTGGTCAGCTTCTGGTAATCTTTGCGGAGGATGTCCCTGTTAGGTATTGATGCTTAGGTAGGAAGTTCTATTAACCATAATAATTACCTGGAACATAGATGAATGATCGTTAGTAATTATTTCTCAGCTGATCCCATCTCGTCGATGTGTGCTTGATGGATAATAATACGTTGGTATTCTAAAAGATACCTTTAATGTATAAAAGACTACATTAATATCTTCACTCTGTGACAGCTGACTCCCAAGTGCATATGGAGCGTCCTACACAATCTCATAAACCAAAACATTGCTAAACAAAAGAGCATCGCTCTGAAAAGACTTAAATCCTACTCCAGTACAAATCATAAAGAATCACATCCTATCTGAGGTAATCAACAAATGTTTGAATCCTAATACCAAAACAAATCATTACTCTTATGTATAAAGCATAACATGTCTTATTCATGCAATATGATGCAATGTTGTGCAATACCTGAAACACTTGAAATAATATAGTACATTGTTACAATAATACATAACAGTCTCCTCCCCCTTAACTTGACATTGTAAAAATATTCATAAATCTAATCTCTCAGGGGGCTTTCCTCTGTTAATCCTATTAGGAAGCACTTTAACCTCATCTTGTACTGGTACATGAATTGGTTCTGAATCTACATTGGATGTTGGACCATCTTGGTTAATACTTGACTCATTTGATCTAACTACTTCTTTAAGTTTCTCATCTCTAACATTCACATGCTCTACTGTCTTTCTGTTTAACGGCTGTAATTGATCAACATGACGTTTTACAACATTATCACCAACACGAACATCATAATGTAAATTTCCTATCTCTCTTACAATTTCTCCTGGTACCCACTTCTCTGGAGTGTTGTACGATCTTACCATGACATCAGACAAAGGTAAAAAATGTCTTACATTAGGAAGCTTTGCTACTTGTTTATACCCTTTATCTTCTAAATCACTTTGCAAACTTGGATACAACAAATCTAACTTACACCTTATCCTCCTTCCCATCAACAAATTTGAAGGTGCCACGCCTGTTGTGCTGTGCGGCGTTGTTCTATAAGACAATAAAAATTTTGACACATGTAAAAATATATTACCTGAATTTGCTTTTCTACACTTCATATTGTGTTTAAACGTTTGGACAAATCTTTCAGCCTCTCCATTAGTGGATGGATGATATGTAGCTGAAAATATATGCTTTATACCATTGACATTACAAAATTCTTTAAACTTTTGTGAGGTAAACTGTGGACCATTATCTGTAACAATTCTTTCTGGAATACCATGCGTTGAAAAAATTTGCATTAACTCTTTTATTGTGGCGTAAGACGTTGTCGTCTTCATTGGGATAATTTCTGGCCACTTACTGTAAGCATCTACTACTATCAAAAACAAATAATTCAAAAAAGGACCTGCAAAATCTATATGCACTCTTTGCCATGGATACCTAGGTAACTCCCACGGGTGCATTCTAGCAAATTGAGGATTGTTTTGTTGCATAACACAATTCATACAATTCTTTATATAACATTCCACATCTTTATCCACAGCTGGCCACCATACAAAAGTTCTCGCAATGGACTTTGATCTTACAATACCTTGGTGATCAGCATGTATTTCAGACAAAACCTTATTTCTCAGTGAATTAGGAATAACTACCCTGGAACCTCTCATCACTATTCCTTGTGCCACACTCAGTTCATACCATATATCCTTATACGGTTTACAATTTTCCTCCTTTCCACATAAGTCCCTACCTGTCATTAAACTCTCCAAAACCTTACTAAGTACTGGGTCTTGCTTGGTACTGTGTGCTACATCTTTTGCAGTTATTGGTACATCATATACAGAAATTAATAGAACACTGTCATCATACTCTTCTGGAGCTTTGTCTACGGGTAATCTGGATAAAGCATCTGCATTACTCATGTTTGAATGTTTGATGTTGGACGGTATTCTATATCATAGTGGTACGCTGCTAACGTAACTGCCCAACGTTGTAGTCTTGCAGCTACCAACGTAGGTAAACTTGCTTTTGGACCCAATATTGCTAATAAAGGTTTATGATCTGTAACAAGTGTGAACTTTTTCCTACCATTCAGATACATATGGAATTTTTTAACTCCATAAACTAATGCTAAACCTTCCTTTTCTATTTGAGAGTAATTCCTTTCTGCCTTGTTCAATACTCTAGAAGTGAATGCAATTGGTTTTTCTGTTCCATCTGGCATTACATGAGATAATACTGCACCTAAACCTATGTTTGATGCATCACATACTAATTTAACTGGTAAATCCATTTGATAATGTACTAAGAATGTAGGTGATGTTATTTCCTGCTTGATTCTTTCAAAAGATTCCTGACACTCTTTTGTCCACTTCCATTCTACACCCTTATTCAACAGATTATACAATGGATGTGCAATTGTAGACAAATTCTGAATGAAATTCCCATAAAATGTTACTAAACCTAGAAATGATTGTAATTCCTTAACATTTTCTGGCACTTTTGTTGATTGTACAGCTTTAATCTTCTCTTTAGTTTTGTGAATACCCTTGCCATTTATTATAAAACCTAAGTATTCCACTGAATCAACTTCTAAAATACATTTGTTCTTATTTACTCTAATATTATGTTCCTTCAACTTCTTCAGAACTGTTCGCAATCTTTCTCTATGTTCTCTTGTGTCTTTACCCGCAATTAAAATATCATCTATAAAAATGAATACTCCTTGCATTCCTGAAAAAATCTTATCCATAGTTTGTTGCCATATAGCTGGACTACTTGCAACTCCGTAAGGTAATCTCTTTGGCCTAAACAAACCTAAGGATGTATTTACTGTACATAATTCTTGTGAAGTTTCATCCATGGGAAGCTGTTGAAATGCTTGTCTTAAATCTAATTTAGAAAAAACACTGCATCCTGACATAGTTGCAAACATGTCTTTCGGATTTGGTAAGGGATGTTGAGCTACTTGCAGTTGTGGATTTAACGTTACTTTGTAATCTCCACATAACCTAACCTGTCCACTTTCCTTCACAATAGGAACTAATGGTGTAGCCCAATCTGAATATGTAACCTTTTCCCAGGAACCTTCACTTTCTAATCTCTTGATTTCTGTTTCAAATGCACTTTTCAATGCATACGGTACTGGTCTCGGAGCAAAAAATCTAGGAGAACTGTCAGGTTTCAAAACTAAAATTGCCTTTGCGTTCTTTACTGTACCTATTTTATCTTCAAATACGTCTTGAAACTCTGATATGATATCATCCATAGACATTTCATTTTTGTTTTCATCTTGTCTACCTGCAACCTTCAAAATACTAGGCCAATCTAACTTCAAATACTGTAGCCAATCTAAACCTAGCAAAGTTTGTCCATTACCTTTTACAACTGTTAATGGCATTCTCTCTAATTTCTGTTCTTTGTACTGTACTTCTACGTTCGAAGCACCTATTACCTGAATATCAAAACCATTATAACTTTTCAAAACTCTATTTGTACCTTCTAATAACAAATTAGGAATGCTTTTTGCCATTTTCTCAGACATAATTGATACATCGGCTGCTGTGTCAACTTGCATCAAAATTGGTTTACCATTGATGATTACTTCTACCATGATATGTTTCTTTGCACCTTTGTTGACTGAGTTTATGTGAAACGCAAAATCAGTTTCTGAACTAACCTGATTATCATGAACATTTTCCTCATTATTCTCTTGACCCATAGTATCAACTGTAGCATTTATTTTCTTTGCGTACTGTTTAGGAAATCTACAAGCAGTTGCAAAATGACCCAGCTTTCTGCAATTCTGGCATGTCTGTCCAGTAGCAGGGCATTTCTTTGCTTCGTATGCAAGATGATCAGTTTTACCACACCTAAAACACTTGGGTTTTTCCTGTTGTTTCTGTGTATAAGCCTGATTCTGATATTTATGAACATTAGTGTTAGGCACTTTTCTATGACTAGGCTTTGTCATATTCCTTCTCTGATTCTCATTGGTTTTCCACTTAGAACCTACTGTATTAATTTTAGAATTTTCCATTCTATTGCTTGTAGAACTACCTATCATGTGACTTTGCCTATTTGATGTTTCTAAAGCTCTGTCTGTTATCAATACCTTTTCCAATGTTAAATCTTTATCTTGCAATAATTTCTTTCTTAGCTCTTCTGATGTGCAATGTGCAATTACTTGATCTATGATAACATTTTCTAACTCTAGAAATTCACATGAAACGGCTAAATTCTTTAGTCTAGTCACAAAGGCATCTAAACTTTCATTTTCTTTCTGATAAGCCTGCGCTGAAAACTGGTATCTTTCAAAAAATTTATTGACCTGAGGAGCAAAATATGTGGTAAGAGCCTTAATTGCAGCTTCACTTGTGTCATCTGTAGGCTGCAAAGTCTTAAACACTTCCCGAACTTCCCTACCTGCTGTATGAAGTAATAATGCCTTCTTTTGTGCATCCTTCATGTTCCCTAATGCTTCTAAATAAATCTTAAATTCCTCACACCACTGTTGCCATCGTGTTGCAACAGAATTAGGCTCGGCAGTGACGCTGAAAGCTTGAGGGGGTTCTATATTAAAAGGCATTTTGTTTGCTTACCTTAATAACTGTGGTAGGTTAAGTTACTGTTCTGCAGTCACAAGTATACTTCCTACCTACCCAACTTTAAATTTCACCCTTTTTGTGTATTTGATGAAATTCCTATTCTGCTGCTGGTAAAATCTTCATTGGGCGATTTTACTCTTGTCCCCTTATGTACAAAGACCTTCTCTTGTGCTGGCCGTCCTTGTGCATAGGCTCCAATGCTTCTCCCTGCTTGCTTCTCCCTGCTTGTCCGTCGTCCTCAAACGTCGTCAAATGTTAGGTATTGATGCTTAGGTAGGAAGTTCTATTAACCATAATAATTACCTGGAACATAGATGAATAATCGTTAGTAATTATTTCTCAGCTGATCCCATCTCGTCGCCAAATGTTAGGTATTGATGCTTAGGTAGGAAGTTCTATTAACCATAATAATTACCTGGAACATAGATGAATAATCGTTAGTAATTATTTCTCAGCTGATCCCATCTCGTCGCCAAATGTTAGGTATTGATGCTTAGGTAGGAAGTTCTATTAACCATAATAATTACCTGGAACATAGATGAATAATCGTTAGTAATTATTTCTCAGCTGATCCCATCTCGTCGATGTGTGCTTGATGGATAATAATACGTTGGTATTCTAAAAGATACCTTTAATGTATAAAAGACTACATTAATATCTTCACTCTGTGACAGCTGACTCCCAAGTGCATATGGAGCGTCCTACACAATCTCATAAACCAAAACATTGCTAAACAAAAGAGCATTGCTCTGAAAAGACTTAAATCCTACTCCAGTACAAATCATAAAGAATCACATCCTATCTGAGGTAATCAACAAATGTTTGAATCCTAATACCAAAACAAATCATTACTCTTATGTATAAAGCATAACATGTCTTATTCATGCAATATGATGCAATGTTGTGCAATACCTGAAACACTTGAAATAATATAGTACATTGTTACAATAATACATAACAGTCCCCTTCTCGAAAAGTAGGATCAGTCAAGTCAGCCAGGTGGACTTGAGGTGCTAATGAGAGGGTTCGACCATAGAGTAGGTGGCTTGGGGTCAAAGGCGTATCAGTGGGGTCGTCAGCATCCAGATATGTTAGAGGCCGATCATTCACCACGCATTCTACTTCTCGGACCAAGGTCACAAACTCATCATACGTAGGGTGGCAACGGTAAGTGGCTTTGCGCAAGTTGAGTTTGGTAAACCCAATCAAGCGCTCATAAAACCCTCCTTGCCACGGGGCTCGAGGAGTGATGAACTTCCAAGTGAGGTTGTGGGCCCGTTTGAACCCGTCGATAACAGGGTGTTGCATGAGTTCTGTCAAGAGTGTCTGACCAGCTTGAAAGGTTGAGGCATTGTCAGACACAAGGCACTGTGGCATCCCAAATTGGGCAGCGAACCTTCGTATCGCTTGGACTAGTTCCACAACTGTCAAGGAAGTAGTAGTTTCTAAAGCTACTGCCCGCGTGGCAGCGCAGGTAAACAGCAGTACGTACACCATGTCCACATGGGAATGATGTACCTTGAAGCCGCCAGTGTAGTCCAGTCCAGTTACTCTGAAAGGGACCTCAGCATTGAGGCGGTTAGGGTGGACTGGAGCTAACGGTGGGGTTGGGTACGGCTGGTCTTGTACTCTTTTGCAATGTATGCACCGTTTGAGAATCTTCTTCACTTGCTGGCGCATTCGGGGAACCCAAAATTCCTTGCGCAAGTGGACAAGAAGAGTGGAGGTGTTACAGTGCTGCAGCACTTCATGCCAATGCTCAACAATAAGTTTCCAGAGAGCACAGTGGGACTCTAGGAGAATGGGGTCCATGTAGCCGGACTCCGGGGGTGCATCACTGAGGCGGGATCGGCCTCTTAGAACACCGTTATTGTCAATATAGGGCTTCCGTTGTCCGATAAAGGCTCGTTCATCGGACGTCAACAATGCGGGTTTACCTTGCAATTATCGTATTATTTGGGGGTAACTGGCCGCCTGTGACACACGAATGATGGCGGTAAGTGGTCTTCGTGGGAACCTTTGGACTAAATGGGGGAATTTGTGCTCGGCCCATCCGCTCGTCAGGTGCAGCAAGGCTGCATAGCTCCTAACTGCCTCATCAAGAGATGAGAAATGAGCAAATCTTTGAGTTTGCGGTGGCAAAAGTCTGATGGGACAAGCTTTTATCTCACATTCAGTAGGGAATATGCTTTGGTCCGGGTAAGCTGAGACGTCGATCAGCCAGGCTGGTCCATGAAGCCATAAGTTGGACTTGAGGACGACTTTGGCGGCTACTCCCCGCGACGCCAGGTCTGCGGGATTGCAGGACGTGGGGACATGCTTGAGAAGCAACCGACAGTTCAACCTTATACGGTTTATCTCCTCAACCCTATTGAGAACATATGGGGACGTGCTCTGCCGGCTGTGTACCCACTGCAGGGCCGTGGAGGCATCGGACCACACTGTCGTAGAGACGTATGTTTCTGGACGTAATTCTATCAGATACTGGGCTAGTCGGCATCCAAACAGGAGTGCGGTCAACTCAAGCTTGGGAATGGACTGACTCTCGTCCAATTCCTGCATACGTTTAGGGGTAACTCGTGCCTTGGCTGTGAGGAGCTGGCATTAACCTTCAATTGTGACCACGTAGCAAGCCACTCCAAAGGCTCGCTTGGAGGCATCTGCAAACACATGTAATGCAGCCTGGTGACCCTGATGTGCATTTCGAGGCACCTTAATGTTCTCGAGACCCTTGTATTTTTTAAGAATGGCACCGAGCTCGCGGATCAATTCTTCGCTCAGGCGTGAATCCCAACTTTGATCCATCATCCAGAGTTTCTGAATGAAGAGTTTGCCGAGGATAGTGACTGGCGAGATCAGGCCAATAGGGTCGTAGATGGAAGAAAACAGAGAGACAAGCTTCCTCTTGGTGTTGACGTGTGAGTAGTCCTCTAACATCAGTCCTGAGGGGAGCTTGACGGCTCATGTGTCATCTGCGGTGTTCCAGTCCAGACCGAGGTAATCTTGGGGGCCCGTTTCGGTGAAGTTTCCCGAGATGGGGGCATTAGTGGTCCATTTGGCAAGGGGCATGTTGGCTTCCAGCATAATTTTTTCTATGGACTGTCTTTTGCTAAGGATGTCCGTGGGCGAGTCATAGCAACGTTGAAAGTTGTCAACGTAGAAGCTTGTTTTAAGCTGTGAGGCAAGACTACTCGTTTGAGCATCCAGGTGGTGTTGGATTGTCTGGTTGAGCAAATATGGGCTCGAGGTGGCCCCAAACAGGACTACTTTGAAGCGGTACGCAACAACTTCGGACATACTGGAGTCCTTAAAGAAAAGAAACCGACAGTAATCACGGTGTTCTTCAGCGATCTCAATCCGCAGGAAAGCCTTAGAGATGTCTGCCGTCAAACCAAATGGCTTTTCCCTAAACCGGAGGATCATGGACTGAATTTTTGAGGCCAAGTTTGGCCCGGTGTACAAGGATTCATTCAGAGACCTTGAATTTGGTCCCGATTTAGCCGAGGCATTGAATACTATGAGCATCGGTGTGGAGGTGGAACTTTTGAGGACAGGATGATGGGGTAGGTAGTGCATTTGTCCGTCATTATGAGGTTCTAGCTCGACAGGCTCGATAAAGCCCTCCTTCATGTACTCGTCAAGGATGGCTTGGTACTTGATGAATAACTGAGGGTCTTTAGATTTTTTAAGGGACATCAGCTGGGCAAAAGCCCTACCAAAATTTATCTCTGGTCGGCTATCACTCTTGAAGGGTAGTTGCACTGTGTATCTTCCGTTTGCGTACCGTGTAGTACGCTTGAAAAGATCAACGGCCTGTGCCTCAAGATGGCTGAAGGGTTCATTGCTTATGCCCACAGCATCGAGTTTCCAAAGATTCTCGACGGGGGGCTCTACTCCCACAGGGTCTGTTACGCTGATGCGGTTTAGGGTGAGCGACAGACTATCAACCTCTGGGGGTTCTGTCCCTTCTCGTGACCAATCTGGCAGCTCTCCCCAAACCACATATCCACCTGGTGTACTGAACAAGTTGACACCCTTGATGTTGTGAGTGCGCTTGAGGAGTCGGGGAAGGTAATCGGCTCCAAGGATGATCTCTATGCCAGTGGCATTGTCATCTGGCTGCCTGTCTGCAAGACGTAGACCACTAGCCTCTAGAGTGCGAACTGCATGGGTATTTCCAGGCGTCCTTATGTTCTTCCCCATGTTCGGGTTACAATGGCAACGACCTTATGCTTGCGGCGACCAATTTTCAAATTGAACTCCACCAAGTCTGAACATTGAGGTGGTTCGTCCATGTTGAACGAGTTGAGTCGGAACACGATTTTTCCGACAGGAGCAAGGTTCAGTGACTTGACTACATTGGGATGAACAAACGTGCATTGGGCACCACAATCCAGGAAAACTCGGGTGGTGTGTTTAAGTTTTCCATTAATTAGATCGCCAGTGAAGGTGGGTAGAACAGCAGGGTTTATTTCGTTTGCCTGGTTGGTTTGTTCAGTCTCACTCGAGGCTATATGATTAAGTTGAACAGAAGGTGGATCTGCTCTTGGCCCATCAGGTTGGTGACCCACGGTTACGATGTTAGGGCAGAGAGGCAATTTGTGGCCACGTTGGCAGTTCTGGCATGTAACATGGGCGGTGCAATCACGGGCAACATGTTGCGTTGAAAAACATTTAGTGCAACAGCCTAGTTGGTTCAACCGCGTTAATCGACTATTTGAATCGGGGAAGCGGGGGCATTTTGTAGATGAGTGACCATTGTGGTCACAGAAAACACAATTGTACCGAACAGGGTTACCTGTTGGTGGGGGAGCTCTGGCCGGCTCCGGTGCACGCTTCTGAGTGGGTTTTGCTGGGTTTTGGGTTGGTGTGGATGGTGTCTTCGGCTAAAGGGCATCACTGGTTGTTCTATGGAAGGGCTTAGCCAATTTTGTAATTTAATTGCCGTTTACTCCAGAGTTAGAAGGTTTAACAGGAAGCCGGTCTTTGCTGGGCTCCGTCAACAGTTTGGCTAGCTCCTTTGTGCATGCATGTTCGTATAGTCCGTCCTTTAACTCTTGCAAGGACACGGATGTGCTATTGTAACGGCGATAAACTGTCTCCAAGAGAGTGGGGTTTAGCTTACTCAGGATGGCATGCTCCAACAGATCTTCGGACAAGGGGGCTTTGGTCACTTGCACGTATTCTTCCTCAGCATTGTTCCACTCCATCAGAAACCGTCTGAGGTCAGGGCCATCATCCGCGGGGGGGCTCATACTAAAGAGCTTCTTACGCAGCAAATGACGGTCAAGATCAGGGGATTCGTACTCCTGGACGAGGTTAGCGATGGTCCTCTCGTACAAACCCTCTGTCCAGATCCTGTTTCCAGCAGGATGTGCTGGTCCTCTTAGGCACCGTAGAAGGATCTTGTACTTATCCGCTGGGGAATATTTGGGAGATTCGTGTATGGTTTGACGGAAAAGGCTCCACCAATCCGTCCAACGTTCCCTACGACCTTCAAAAATGGGGGGATCAGGCTCAGAGGCAACGGACACATAAACAGTCTGCGGGTTTGTGCCAGGTGTTTGATTCTGGGCTTGGTTGCCAGTGGACTTATGGAACACAATGCTACTGAAGGCCGTTTCAATTCGTTTTGCACAGTCAACCAGCATTGGGTAATTCGCCACCACGGTCGGATGTTTATAATGAGACCGCCAAAACTGTTTGTATTCATTGAGTTTGTCCCTGATGCCTCCGATGTGAACGCTAAAGTGATCCAACCCAGGGAACGACATGCGTGAAAGATCTACTGAACTTAGGCTATGGAGGGCCAGATCTGCGTCCTCACATAGAAATTTGAAATCGACCTCCTGTTGCTCAAGCCGTGAGTTAAGTTCCTCCAAGCTGAGAGCTTCAGCCTGAGGTTGTGGAGGGTTACCGAGATTAAGAATTTGTAAAGACATTTTGGATGAAACCCTTGGATGTGCGGAGTTTGCAAATTCAAAGTTAAATAAATTCTTAAGATTTATGGGTATGTCTGAGGAATGGAAACTCACCCTACTCGAAAGGTTTGGGAAACTTGTGCGGCTATGTGTGCACAAGAAGTGACCATGGATTGGTTAAATGCACAATGAAAAAGTGTGGTAAGTGGCGATGACAATTTACAACTATACAGTATAGGCTAGCACCAAAATGATAAAAGTAAATAGAACTTAGATAGTCGCAAAAAATTACTCAATGTGACTAGTAGCACATGGAAATCGCAAAACAATTTAAACACCACTCGCGCTAAGGCTAAACTTGAAATTACCTCATGCAAAGGATAACTAAATCTCACTCACAACAGAGGACATTACATAAAGCTTTCCTCACACAGAGGTTAAACGTAAAAGTTTCTCACAAAAAGGACAAAAGTGCAAAATTACACTAAGGCTGAGGGTAAAATTATTAACGCACTTGTCAAGTGGTAATCACAAGTAAACTAAGATACGCTACACATGGGTAAGACGACCTTTAACAAATTTTTAAGTGACTACGTGAAATTGTAGACTTAGCAATGTCGCGCTAAAAGTTCTGTGACCAAGGACACGGGGTTAAGCTTACAAGAGGTGTTAGTAAGAAAATTACAGCACTTGCACAAAGGATGGTAAACCGAGGTACAAAAATTATGGAAAAGTAGGTTGGCAAATTAAGTCGAGCAGAGCAAAATGAAAGGTGCTCGCCTGGAGCAGTAAACAATGAAGTCTGAACAACGAAAGTGATATACCTTAGTTCCAGTGTCTCGGAACTTTCTGGTTAAATGCCAAAATTAGGTGAACAGATCATATGAACCGACGGGCATAGAACTTCGCAAGTTAATAGTAAAACATGCAGCATGCAACCTAAATCGATGACCTGAACATATATAGTTCTGTCGTCTCAGAACTCATAAATAAACCTGGTTACACCGTCTTCCTTAAGCGTGTGTCAAATACTATAAAATTACAAAACTCTTCTCTCGTTCCAACTCAAGTCTGGGCATTACACTTTCTACAATGTGGCTGGTGCATGTGGGTAAGTGTGGTATAGCGAGGTATTTATTGCTTAATCAAGCTAGGTTACGTTAATTTGATGATCCAAAAGTCAAAGGTGAGAGATCCGGTTCGAAGGACCACTCGTGTGGAGAATTTTTATGTGAATGGTTGAGTGGGAACTTAGTCCAGGAAAGTCTCCCTACGGCAATTACCCAAAGCTCAACAGGGGAGGATAATGAGCACTTACTCTCGGGACACAAACGCCCTGCTAATACTTTACTGCCATAGTTCACTAACCTTTCACTCTTAAATACAAAGGGAGGCAATTTTACTGTCCAGAGGCCGGAGAACTCCACACGTTAATTTGGAAATAATTTATGGCCTACTCTAGCTTTGTCAGGGCTAGAGTCATCTCACTCTAAGGCTCTGTTTCGACTCCGTCCCAGTGACCCCAGTGAGATGCTGTACAGGTATCTTACGTTAATGCAATTAAAGACAATAAAAAAAGGGGGAACAGTGGAGTATAAGAGTATAAAGTAAAGTTAAATGGGGATCTTCACCTTCAAAGCACTAAGTAAAAGAGCGTACACTCGCTGATACCAACTCACCTCTGTCTAGAGTGGGTTACTCTCAACACCTTGGGTACTTCTGACCCGTCCCATAGTATAAGTGGGTAAAATTCATGTAATGCGGGTTAAGGATACCAAAAGGTGTAATCTATTCCAAATGATTTATTACAGAAAAAAGGGATGGAAATAACTCGATGATTTTAACACAACAAAATTAAAAATTAGAAAAAATATCAGTAACTCAATTATAAGTTTTACATGTGATAAAATGAATAAGTGGATTTACAACACAAAAACTTGAAAACGTTAAACGGAATTAACTCGTGGATTAAACCTCAAACAGAATAAATAAGAGTCAAAAAATTCTGATCAACAATTTGTGCGGTAGGATGCTGTGAGGTCCCAACATGTGGTCAGTGACCTCAAGCAATTACCAAGATCAAAAAAAATATGAATACATTAATTTCCATGCACGCAGCCCGAAAGATGTAATGCCAAAATAATACCTAAACTAAACTTATGAGAAATTGAAACTTATCTAAAGGGGGAATGGCCATTAATTGAACTCACAAGATTTTTTTTTTCTGTTGTGGGCGCCCGTGTCCTAAATGTGGCGGTCTTCAGTTTGCTCACTAGGCCTACAGCACTTAATTTGCAGAGTCAACGGCCCCCTCCAAGTTCTCCAACTAGCCCCCAAGACTGGAACCGATGTGCTGTAGAATTAGCAGCTATGCACTAACACTGGTCATCTGCTTGAC
>NC_090742.1:93083898-93103898 GCF_036898095.1 Palaemon carinicauda | reverse complement strand
AATGGGCTTTGGAGCTGCTGAAGGTCTGAGCCTAGCGCAGGCTTTCGGAACTTTATTAAAGATCTCGTTACCTAGGTCGACCTGGAAGGCATATAGAATGGGTCTTGTCAAAGCAGACTTACACGCCGAAATCGTGTTAGCTGCCAACCCTTGACCATGGAGGTGGATGAAGAAAGATAAGCAGAAGTCTGTCGAGATCTCCTGCGGATTCTTCGCCTTGACAAAGGCCACCCATTTTCTCCAAGATGACTCATATTGCCTTCTAGTAGATTTGCACTTATATTCCTCTAGGAAGTCTATGCTGGCTTTCGAAATACCGAAACGCTTTTTCACCGCTAGGGAGAGAAAATCATGAGCTGCAGGGTCCGGGTTTTCTGTAATGAAGCGCAGACAGTCGACTTCTGGACTCGCTGGGTCAGAACTGGATCTGGTAGCGGTACAAACTTCAGCCTTAGTTCCAATGCCAGGGGGAACCACACGCTGTTCGGCCACTTGTGGGCCACTATTGCCGCTACCCCCATGAAGGATCTCAGTTTGTTGAGGACCCTCAACAGAAGGTTGTAAGGAGGGAACAGATAAATCCTGGACCATCTGTTCCAGTTGAGGGACATCACGTCCACTGCTTTCGCTAAGGGGTCCTCGTACGGGGACACGTACATGGGCAACTTCTTGTTGTCTTTCGTCGCAAAGAGGTCTATCTGCAGTTCTGGGACTTGATTCAGAATGAAGGAGAATGATCCTCCGTCTAAGGACCATTCCGACTCTATCGGTGTGAACCTGGATAGAGCGTCCGCTGTCACATTGCGGACTCCTTGAAGGTGAACTGCCGACAGGTACCACTTCTTCTTTTCCACCAATCGGAAGATGGCCAACATCACCTGGATGAGAGGTGGTGACCTCGATCCTTGTCGATTCAAGCATCTCACAACTACCTCGCTGTCCATCACCAACCTTATGTGGATCGAGTGACGCGGGGAGACTTTCTTTAAGGTAAGGAGCACTGCCATAGCTTCTAGAAAGTTTATGTGAAAGGTCTTGAATAGCTTGGACCAAGTCCCCTGGACTTTTTTCCGATGAGAGTGACCTCCCCATCCCTCCTTCGAGGCATCTGAGTGAATCGTCACCGACGGGGGAGGTGGCTGAAGAAGAACCGACTTCTTTAGATGTCTGGCTTGGGACCAAGGCCTGAGAAGAGTACGTAGCCGAAGCGGAACTGGTCTTCTCAGATCTCTTCGCGCGTTTGATGCATAACTTCTCCAAACTCCGGTTGCATCCTTTAGCTGTGCTCTTAGCACTGGGTCTGTCACCGAAGCAAACTGGAGAGAGCCCAGTACCCTCTCCTGTTCGCGTCTTGATATCCTTTCGGAATCTAGAAGTCTCTTGACAGAACCCGCTATCTCCTTCCTTTTCTTCGCCGGGATGGAGAAACGGTGTGACATTAGGTCCCAGTGGATTCCCAGCCACTGGAACTTTTTAGATGGAGAAAGTCGAGACTTTTTTCTGTTGATCTTGAAGCCTAGATACTCTAGGAACTGGATCACTTGACTGGAAGCTTGCAAGCATTCTGTCTCGGATGCTGCCCACACCAGCCAGTCGTCCAAGTAGGCTACTACCTGAATTCCCTTTAGGCGTAATTGTTTGAGAGCTACGCTCGCAAGCTTCGTGAAAATCCTTGGGGCTATATTTAGCCCGAATGGCATGGCTCTGAAGGCGTATAGTCTTCGTTGTAGCCTGAACCCTAGGTAGGGGGAGAGTTGACGGTTGATTGGAACGTGCCAATAGGCGTCTGACAAGTCTATAGAGACGGAATATGCCCTCTTGGGCAGTAAGGTCCTTATGTGTTGCAGTGTTAGCATCTTGAATTTGCAATTCACTATGAACTTGTTGAGTGGCGACAAGTCCAGAATGACTCTGAGCTTTTCTGAGTCTTTCTTGGGAACACAAAACAGCCTCCCTTGGAATTTGATGAACTTCACCCTTCGGATCACTTTTTTCTCCAACAGTTCTTGAACGTACTCCTCCAGAACGGGGGTGGAGTGTTGGAAAAACCGAGGGCACGGGGGTGGAGTGCTGTACCAGCTCCAGCCCAGTCCGTTCTTGAGTAGGCTGTGGGCCCAGGGATCGAAGGTTCACCGATCCCGAAAATTCTTAAGTCTCCCTCCTACCGGCATCATCTCACTTGGACTGCCGTCCTGAGGTCTTGCCTCCCTGACCGCGACCACCCTTGAATCCCCTTCCCCTTGAGGGGCGCCTAGACGAGCCTCTGGCTGCTCCTCTAGGCTTTGCTCGAAAGGAAGTAGACTGCCCTTCGAACGTTGGGGTGAATGCCGTGGACTGTGTCGACACAGCCTGGGGTACCCACTGGAATGTGGTCGGGGTTTGTGCCACCATCTGGGGCACTGAAGGCAATGGCAATTGCAGTTGCTGTTGCTGTCTAAGAGGCTTGGCTGGCCGAGACGGTAGCCTAGTCCTCATAGTCTTCCTCTTTGGTTGAGGACCCTCATCCGGGGAAGACTTTCTTTTGATAGCCAGGCCCCACTTCTGGAGAAGGTTTCTATTCTCCGAGGCGGCCTTATCAACAACTTCTTTGACCAATTCGGTAGGGAAAAGGTCTTTGCCCCAAATGTTGGAGGAGATTAGTTTCCTTGGCTTGTGCCTCACCGTAGCCGAGGTGAACACGAACTCCCTACAAGCTCTCCTCGCCCTGACAAAGCTATATAGATCCTTCGTCACTGTGGCCAGATGAGTCTTGGCCACTACCATGAATATTTCATGGACCTTGGGGTCACTTGCCATCGTCTCAAGAGTAGTCTGAAGAGACATTGAGGCAGCCAGTCTTTCTTTTGTCTCGAGCTCTCTCCGCAAAAGAAAGTCAGACAGCTTAGGGAGGTCCTCGCCGAACTGACGTCCGGCAATATCAGCCTCCAACTTCCCAACTGAGAAGGTAAGATGGACGTCCTTCCAGTCTTTGTGGTCCTTAGGCAGGGCCAGCGACAAGGGTTTACACTCCTCCAGGGAGGGGCAAGGCTTGCCGGCCTCGACTGCTTTTAGTACAGCCGCAAACCCTTTCTGTAAAAAGGGGAAGGCTCTAGCAGGAGAGGACACAAAGGAAGGGAGCTTAATACTCAATGCAGCTACCTTTGAGTTAGAGAAGCCCCTCTCTTTCATCGAGGATGAAAGCAAAGCTTGAGCCTTAGCATGGTCCATCACTATGACCTCCTTCGGCTCTGTCTCCTCCTTTGAAGCTGGTTCCTTCCTCAGCCGGACATAACAGTCCGGATATGACCCCTTGCTGAGCCAGAATTCCACCTCCTCTAGGGGAACTGAACCCAACTTATCCGAGATGATGATCTTTCCAGTCGTCATCGGCATGTGCTCAGCATACCTCCATGGGTTAACATCTGAGCACAAGGGAAGGTCTTTCACATTGAGCCTTTTCTGGGGCCCATGTGATGCTGCAAGGCTCTGCATCCGCAGTTCCATTGGAGCTGCCTTCTCCTGATTCTCCTTCGGCATTTGTTGGATCATTCCAACAATGGAGGAGAGGGCCTGTCCCAGCTCTACTGGGAGAGCAGACGATGTTGAGGGAATAGGCTCCGGGATCTGAACCGGAGTAGCCGACACCTCGTCGGCCTCTTCCTCTACAATGTCTGGGGCTTGAGCTTCATCCTGGCCTCCTGCCAGGAGGTCTTCCTCCAGACGTTCGTCCACATCAGACATCCTGTCATCCAACTGGATGTCTTGCAAAGCGACCGCGACTTCAGCATCCACCTGGATCTGAACTTGGGGGATCTCCTCTTGAGGCTGGGAATCACTGCATCAGCTGATGCCTTAGGGAAAAGAGACGCCCTCATCTTCTCACTTGGAAGATAAGGTCCAGAGGTGTTCTTCTGGAAGCCCCTTACCCAGGTACGAAGCTTCTCCCTTGCTATATCCCTTGATTCCGCCGTCCTAGGGGAATCAAAGGCCTCAGTAATCAGGTTAGTGCACACAGTACATACCTGAGGGTCCCAATACTGGAGATCGCCCTTGGAGACAGCGCATACTGCGTGCCTCCTACAAAACTCATGTCCGCAGAGGTTCTTACTGCGGACGTTGCAGAAAACACTTCCGCACTTCGGAGGGTCCTCCTGTAAAGAGAAGAAATTTCCATGAGTATCAAGTGAACTATGTATCACTGGATATGCACAGTTTAGCATAACAATTCAGAAAGGAAAGACACACATTTGTGTTTCCTTCACAACCAATTGTTGCAGCCTTCCAGATAATAAAATCGTATGGTTAATCTCTTCTAGAATAACCAATGAAAAGTTTCCAGAGGAAACAGGTGTAGCTCACACCTAAGCAATGATTTAAAAATCCTGGATAATAGACAAAAAAGAACTCACTTTCTTATCTGTAAGGCAACAGCAAAGGGCTGTTCAAGACAACACAAAAGTGTTAGAACACACAGTGCTGTACCAAAACTTATACTATAGTTTTCTTCTTACAGTATATGTTATACTGAAGAATACTGGTACAGTATAGAAGGTTTATGTGCCGGCCGGCGCACACCATAACTAGCTTTAAAGTATACTACTTAACAGCTATAAGGCGGCAGAACGCTGGTTCAAATGCATGTGCCGGCCGGCAGTAACTGCCGGCCGGCAACAGCCAATGACTGCCGGCCGGCAACTACACAAGGTAGTACCCGGCTGCCGGCCACTGCTCATAGCGACCGGCAGACAAGGGCTGACATTAGCCGGCCGGCAAAGGTAAACAACCGATGCCGGCCGGCAGCAAAAGAACCAGAGGACTACGACTGCCCGGCTGCCGGCCTCATAGGCCTGCAGCCGGGTTGGGTACAGCACTAGAAGAAAACAGAATGGATGCCGGGATAAGAGCGTAAACTACCTCCAAGCCCGGCAATCCGAAAGAGTGCATATAAGGAAGGGGAGAATCTAATTCAGGCTCCCTGACCAATGCCGTCTGGCTCTACAGGCAGGCATGGATGAGGGACCAAGGGAGGTCCGGGCAGCACTCAAAGCAGAAGACCCTTGCCGGCAGGCAGACTCTGCCGGCCGGCAAGGGACTGAGTCAATTCCACATCCTAACCTATCCTAGGTCCAGATGTAGAATGACGTACAGTACTGTAATGGCTAGGCCATTACGGAGATAGAGGGGGAAGGGACAAAAGAGGGTCCTACCAACCTTGCTTTAGTGAAGGATCACTCGCAGCCAAGAAAACTCATCTTAGCCTAAGGGAGATCCAAGGAGGGAGGCCAGCAATACTTGCCAGCTCCCAAAGAACCAAAGCAAGGAAGGTGTTGCTACTCCCAGGGAAAGAATCTTATCCTCCCCCGAGAACAGCAACAAGGGCTAGTCTGCTAGATCACAAAAGAAGGAATCATCTCGTACAGAAACCTTCGGTAGTGACCTAAGGAGGCTAAGCCTCCTATGTCTGTGTCAGGCCAGCGAGGGAGACTCTACCTCAAGCCAGACAAACACAGACTCAGACTAGAAACTCTGTTGTTCTGTCCCTCTCTGAAACCAGACTTACTGGAACAGGAAGGTACAGTAACACCCCAGTATAGTTTTATCGAAAGTTAATTCAGATAAACCACTTAGGGATAAGCCCAAGGCTTAAACAGAGGGAAAGGGTTTGCATACCATCTCCGAACAGCTAGGTAGCGTCAGGTTCCAATTTCTTTTATGGTGTCTCGTGGCATGGTTGTTTTCGACCTGGCCTTTCATTAGAAGGGGCTAGCGTTCGATCCCAAGTATGAGGTAGAAATTTATTTCTATTTGAACACGATATTTTGTTGATATTTATCCATATTGACTCATTAGGGGTAATTTGAATGAATTTCTACCAATTGTGTCAAGTAGTGGGCCGGGAAATTGGGTAAAACTCGCAGGTAAGAGACTGATGTCTCGCCAGGTAAATCCTCGGATAGCTAGGTAGCGTCAGGTTCCAATTTCTTTTATGGTCTCTCGTGGCATGGTTGGTTTCGACCTGGCCTTTTATTAGAAGGGGCTAGTGTTCGATCCCAAGTATGAGGTAGAAATCTATTTCTATTTGAACACGATATTGTGTTGATATTTATCCATATTGGCTCATTAGGGGTAATTTGAATGAATTACTACCAATTGTGTCATGTGGTGGGCCGGGAAATTGGGTAAAACTCGCTGGTAAGAGACTGATGTCTCGCCAGGTAAATCCTCGGACAGCTAGGTAGCGTCAGGATCCAATTTCTTTTATGGTCTCTTGTGGCATGGTTGGTTTCGACCTGGCCTTTCATTAGAAGGGGCTAGCGTTCGATCCCAAGTATGAGGTAGAAATTAATTTCTATTTGAACATGATATTGTGTTGATATTTATCCATATATATATATATATATATATATATATATATATATATATATATATA
Source organism: Palaemon carinicauda (assembly GCF_036898095.1). Classification (NCBI taxonomy): domain Eukaryota; kingdom Metazoa; phylum Arthropoda; class Malacostraca; order Decapoda; family Palaemonidae; genus Palaemon; species Palaemon carinicauda. The sequence goes on along the minus strand of NC_090742.1, from coordinate 93,097,489 downwards.
TATATATATATGTATATATATGATAAATTTATGCACATTTAAACGTGTTTCTTTCATATTTCAAATAAGCCATATATAATAATACATTAAAGTCTGGATTCTCTTAACCACCTCAGGATCAGTGCCCCAGGCGGAACCGCCGAAAGACTATAATATCGCACCGGCAGGGATTTGAACCCTCGTCCAGGATATCTGTATGCCAGTGACCATACCACTCAGCCACGAAGAAGTGACCATACCACTCAGCCACGAAGAAAGCTTATTTCTTCGTGGGTGAGTGGTATGGTCACTGGCATACAGATATCCTGGACGAGGGTTCAAATCCCCACCGGTCCGTTATTATAATCTTTGGGCGGTTCTGCCTGGGGCTCTGATCCCGAGGTCGTTAAGAGAATCCAGACTTTAATGCATTAATATATATGGCTTATTTGAAATGTATGTATATGTATATATATATATATATATATATATATATATATATATATATATATATATATATATATATAGCCATATATACATTTATATATATATATATATATTTATATATATATATATATATATATATATATATATATATATATATATATATATATATATATATATATATGTATGTGTGTGTGTCTGTATATATATATATATATATATATATATATATATATATATATATATATATATATATATATATATATATATATATATATATATATATATATATATATATATATATATATATATATATATATATATATATATATATTTATATATATATATATATATTTATATATATATATATATATATATATATATATATATATATATATATATATATATATATATACGGATTTTGAGCGAAGCGAAAAATCTATTTTTGGGTAAGATGGTCATGTCGTCCTGATGGAAGTTCCTTAAAGGCAGCTTCCTAGGGTTTATTACAACTACGGCGATATTCCCAGAGAATTTACCTTAAGGTACCCAGAATTCTAACTCCTGGAGCGAGTATCCCTAAAAAAGACCTTCGGGATATCGTAAATATCAGTGGACGTATTCTTGACACGCCTCATAGCAATCTTTACCCCGCATAGAGTTAACACTTCGTAGGGGTCAAATGGCAAGAAAACGAAAACGATAAGAAAGGGGGGAGCCGTTCGTAAGGCATCTCTCCTCCCCGTTTTGTAAGCGTGCCCTGCGCCGCTCGCGGCGCCATCTGTATTCCTTGTAGCGATACACGAGGTGCTACAGATACTGTATGTAGGGAGGGGTCCTACAACCCTTTTCTCTTTTTTTTTTTTTTTTTTTTTTGAAAAGGGACAGGGCGGGTCCATCAGGACGACATGGCCATCTTACCCAAAAATAGATTTTTCGCTTCGCTCAAAATCCCTTTTTTGGGCTCAAGCCATGTCGTCCTGATGGAAGTATACCAGAGCATTACTGTATCTGTGGATTCTCAATACGTGCCGTACTCCTCAGGAATGTTTCTTAGTCAACTCGACTGAAAGACCTAAGATGTTACCGTTATACATCTTTTCACTAATCATAAGCCATGAAAGTGCTTCCTGCCCCCTACAGGGAGGAGTCCTACTAGACTCTAGAAACGAACGAAGAGTACATATACCTATGTATGAATCACTCGCCAGCCAGTACAATATAGTGGTCTCACTCTATATGAAGTAAAGCATAGTCCTTACGGAACTACAGCATCCAAGGGAAAAAAATCCCGACCAGCACCCTGGTCGAAGTAGAAATAGACAAAAAGGTTATATCTGCGTAGGATTAAACTTGCTGCCGCCACCGTCCTCAGAGAGGGGTGGAGCCCTTTATGCTAAGGAAAGTATAAACCAGTGCAACAAGGCTTGCATTAAGGAATAGGCTATTATAGATATCCCCGATTAATATACATAGGCTAAATGCTCAATAATTAACATGAAATCAATATAGGTGAAGGAGACGCAAGGTTCCCGAGAACAAGTTTATTGAGTAACAATAAATAGACGTGGTTACCACAAATATATACATATGATAGGTGGATGACCAACAATTTACACAAGTACCGTAGTGCATGGATGTAAGGTTATCTGAAAGAAAACAATCAGGTCACTTGTCGCATACCAAGGTATCAAAGTTAACGTCCATGTTACTATCCACTGACATTAGCGTCAGCAACGCTCGGCACACCTGTCTGTACTTGTGCTACCATCACCATAACGCTGGAACAGTCACTGTGGGCTCCCAGAGCCTTCACTACTAGTTATACCAACGCATATAACTATACACTCACCCAAGAATCAAAGTCCCAAATAATTCCACTGTTCCTCGCAGAGTTAAACAGCAGGGTTAACGACGCAACCAACTGCTACCACAGACCTCTTTAGCTGCTCCACTTGCTTAGCATAGTGGCGAAAGAATACCCTGGAAGACTTCCAGCCAGTGTATGAACGAAGGTGTTCAAAATCCATAAAGTTAAAGAAGTTTAAGGATGAAGCAACTTTCCTCGGATCATGACCTGCGGGTGAACTGTCAGGATCCGCTCTGCGAATAAAATATGTAATTTTCGCCCTAAGCTGATTTAAAGATAAATTCGAGCCCGATGTTTATCCTCTGAATAGTTGGCCCCCATGGAAGTCTGAAGTTCTACGAAGGTAGACCTTTAGGCATTCTACGCGATATAGAGATGCATCTTCTTTCAGAGGGCAGATTCTCCAGGGACCCCACCTGTTGGTGGGCAACTCGTTCTTAGTGAGAAACGTAGGGTCCGGAAACAGGTTCAGTTCTCCCCCATCCAGGAACTGAACCCGGCCCTCCTCTCTCGAGAGGGCCACAATCTCACTAACTCTGGCCCCAGAAGCAAGGGCAAAAAGGAAGATCACTTTTTGAGTCAGGTCCTTCAATGCACACTCCTCATTATCCAGTAATGAGGCAAAATGAAGGACTTGTCTAAAGACCACGAAATAGGCTTTGGAGGAGCTGAAGGTCTAAGCCTAGCACAGGCCTTCGGGATCTTATTAAACACCTCGTTAGCGAGGTCTACCTGGAAGGCATATAGAATGGGTCTTGTCAGAGCTGACTTACATGTAGAAATCGTGTTAGCCGCCAGCCCCTGTCCGTGGAGGTGGATGAAGAAGGATAGGCAGAACTCCGTAGAGATCTCGTGCGGATTCTTGTCTTTGACAAAGGCTACCCATTTCTTCCATGCTGATTCGTACTGCCTTCTAGTAGACTTACACTTATATTCTTCCAGGAAGTCGATGCTATCTTTCGAGATTCCGAACCGTTTCTTCACCGCTAGGGAGAGAAAATCATGAGCTGCAGGGTCCGGGTTTTCTGTAATGAAGCGTAGACAGTCGACTTCTGGACTTGCTGGGACAGAACTGGGTCCGGGAGTGGTAGAAACTCTAGTCGTAGTTCCAGAGCCAGAGGGAACCATACACTGTTCGGCCACTTGTGGGCCACTATTGCTGCTACTCCCTTGAAGGATCTCAGTTTGTTGAGGACCCTCAACATCAGATTGTGAGGGGGAAACAGGTAGATCCTGGACCATCTGTTCCAATCGAGGGACATCGCATCTACTGCTTCCGCCAAGGGGTCCTCGTATGGGGACACATATCTCGGCAGCTTCTTGTTGTCCTTCGTCGCGAAGAGGTCTATCTGCAGTTCTGGGACTTGTCTCAAGATGAAGGAGAATGATCCTGCGTCTAGGGACCATTCCGACTCTATCGGTGTAACCCTGGATAGAGCGTCCGCGGTCACATTCCGGACTCCTTGAAGGTGAACTGCTGACAGGTGCCACTTCTTCTTCTCCGCCAGTCGAAATATGGCTAACATTACCTGGTTGAGAGGTGGAGATCTCGATCCCCGCCGATTCAGACATTTCACTACCACCTCGCTGTCCAGTACCAACCTTACATGGATCGAGTGACGTGGGGATACTTTCTTCAGGGTAAGAAGCACTGCCATAGCTTCTAGAAAGTTTATGTGAAAAGTCCCAAATAGCTTGGACCAGGTCCCTTGCACTTTTTTCCGATGGGAGTGACCCCCCCCCCCCTACCTTTGAGGCGTCTGTGTGGATTGTCACTGACGGGGGGGGGGGGGGCGTGGTTGAAGAGGTACTGACCTCTTTAGACGACTGGCTTGAGACCACGGTCTGAGAAGAGAACGTAGCCGAAGTGGGACCGGTCTCTTCAAGTCCCTTCGCTCTTTCGATGCAAAGGTTCTCCAGACTCCCGCTGCATCTTTTAGCTGTGCTCTTAGCACTGGGTCTGTTACTGATGCGAATTGAAGAGAGCCCAAAACCCTCTCTTGTTCGCGTCTTGATATCCTCTCGGAACCTTGAAGTCTCCTGACAGACCCCGCTATTTCCTTCCTTTTCGACATCGGAATGGAAAAACGGTGTGACACTAGATCCCAGTGAATTCCCAACCACTGGAACCTCTGAGCTGGAGAAAGACGAGACTTCTTTCTGTTGATCATGAAACCTAGATCTTCCAGGAACTGAATCACCTGTAGGGAAGCCTGCAAGCATTCCGCTCTGGATGCTGCCCACACCAACCAATCGTCCAGGTAGGCTACTACCTGGAACCCTTTTAGGCGTAACTGTTTGAGCGCTGCGCTCGCAAGCTTCGTAAAGATCCTTGGGGCTATGTTTAGCCCGAAGGGCATCGCTCTGAAAGCATAAAGTTTTTGTTGTAGCTTGAATCCTAGGTAGGGGTAGAGACGGCGACTTATTGGAACGTGCCAATATGCGTCTGACAAATCGATGGAGACGGTATATGCCCTCTTGGGCAGTAAGGCCCTTATGTGTTGTAACGTTAACATCTTGAACTTGTGGTTCACTATGAACTTGTTGAGTGGTGACAAGTCCAGAATGACTCTGAGTTTCCCCGAGTCTTTCTTGGGAACACAAAACAGCCTCCCTTGAAACTTGATGGACTTTACCCTCCGGATCACCTTTTTCTCCAACAGATCTTGAATGTACTCCTCCAAAACGGGGGTGGAGTGTTGGAAAAATTGAGGGCACTGGGACGGAGTACTGTACCAACTCCAACCCAGTCCATTTTTGAGCAGGCTGTGGGCCCAGGGATCGAAGGTCCAGCGATCCCGGAAATACTGTAGTCTCCCACCTACCGGCGACACTTCACTTTGACTGCCCTGCAGTCTTGCCTCCCTGGCCGCGACCACCTCTGAATCCTCTTCCCCTAGAGGGGCGTCTCGCCGAACCTCTGGCTGCACCTCTGGGCTTTGCTCGAAACGTGGTCGATTGCCCTTCGAACACTGGATTGAATGCCGGGGATGCTGATGACACGGCTTGGGGTACCCATTGGAAGGTGGTCGGGGTCTGGGCTACCAGTTGTGGTACCGGAGGCAAAGCTGGCTGCTGCTGCTGCTGCTGTCGTTGTGGTCTGAAAGGCTTGGCTGGACGGGAAGAAAACCTCGATTTCTTCGCCTTTCCTTTCGGCTGAGGGCCCTCATCAGGGGAAGACTTCCTCTTAAGGGACAGGCCCCACTTAAGGAGAAGATTACGGTTCTCAGTGGCTGCCTTGTCCACCACCTCTTTGACCACTTCATTGGGAAAGAGATCTTTACCCCAGATGCTAGATGAAATGAGTCTCTTGGGTTCATGCCTCACTGTGGCCGAGGCAAAAACAAACTCTCTACAGGCCCTCCTCGCTTTGACAAAGCAATAGAGGTCCTTAGTCACCGTGGCCAGATGGATCTTGGCCATTACCATGAACATCTCAGGCATCTTGGGGTCGCTAGCCATTGTCTCCATGTTAGTCTGGAGAGACATCGAGGCTGCCAGGCGCTCCTTTGTGTCCAATTCCCTCCGTAGGAGGAATTCCGACAACTTGGGAAGGTTTTCGCCGAACTGCTGACCTGCAATGTCGGCGTCCAACTTCCCAACCGAGAAGGTGAGGTGTACCTCCTTCCAGTCCTTATTATCCAGCGGCAAGGCCAACGACAGTGGTTTGCATTCCTCCAGAGATGGACACGGTTTGCCAGCTTCAACCGCCTTCAAGATGGCCGCGAACCCTTTCTGCATAAAGGGGAAGGCCCTAGCCGGGGAGGATACAAAGGAGGGGTGCTTCTTACTCAAAGCAGCAACTTTAGAGTTTGAGAACCCCCTCTCCTTCAATGCAGATGTTAAGCTAGCTTGAGCCTTGGAGTGATCCAGGATGATCACCTCCTTCGGTTCCGTCTCCTCCTTCGAGGCCGGCTCCTTCTTCAGACGGACATAACAGTCCGGGTAGGCCCCTCTACTGGGCCAGAATTCCACCTCCTCAAGGGGAACTGAGCCCAGTTTCTCCGACATGACGATCTTCCCGATCGTCATCGGCATGTGCTCGGCATATCTCCACGGGTTGGCATCCGAGCACAGAGGAAGGTCCTTCACGTTGAGCTTCTTTGGAGGTCCACGTGATGCTGTGATCTTCTGCATCTGGAGCTCCAATGTAGCGGCCTTCTGATTATTCTCCCTCTGCATCTGTTGGATCATACCAATGATGGAAGAGAGAGCCTGTCCCAGCTCTGCTGGAAGAGCGGACGAAGTAGAGGGGATAGGTTCAGGGGTCTGAACCGGAACGTCTGAAGGTACGGGAACCTCTTCCTCCACGGCAATAGGATCTTGATCCTCCTCCTCACCCTCTGCGAGGAGATCCTGTTCCGCACGGTCGGACAAGTCAGACATCTTGTCATCCAGCTGGATGTCCTGCATGGCATCCGTAACATCCTCCTCCACTGGGATCTGGACGAGAGGGATCTCCGGCCGAGGCTGGGGAACAACAGCGTCAGTGGAAGCTTTGGGAAAAAGGTATGCCCTCATCTTCTCATTAGGAAGATAAGGTCTAGTGGTGTTCTTCTGAAAACCCCTTACCCATAAACGGAGCTTCTCCCTCGCTGCATCCCTTGACTCCGCCGACCTAGGGGATTCAAAAGCCTCTGATAGCAGGTTAGTACATACTGCACATACCTGCGGATCCCAGTAGCGATGGTCATCATTGGAGGCTGCGCAAGCCGCGTGCCTCCTACACGAGACATGTCCGCAAAAGTTCTTGCTGCGGACATTGCAGAAGACACTATCACATTTCGGATGCTCCTCCTGTAAAAGAAGAAAATTTCCATGAATATCAAGTGAATTTCAATTCACATGTAAATATGAGTATTCACAAAGAATAAGGGAAAGACACCTACTTGTGAAACCCACACAATCACCTGTGGAAGCCCACCAGCCAAAAATCACGTAGTTAGTCTTTACTAGAATAACCAGAGATCATATTTCCCAAGGGAAATTAGGTGTAGCTCACACCTAAGGTAAAATTTTACCATTCTGGCCAGGGATGAAAAGAATTCTCTTTTTTATCCTTGTAAGGCGACACCAAGTGATTGTACAAAGTAACACAAGTAAGTTAGAAAAAACAGTGTTGTAACCTACTATATCATGGTCTCCCTTGGTTGAATACACCACCCAAGAAAGAACTGATACAGTACATGAGGGTGGTGTGCCGGCCGGCTATTGCCGGTCAGTACCCCCCCCCCTTTTTTCCAAAGGTAGATCTCAAGTACACAACTCCAGATCACCCCTATTGGGGGAGAACTCCAGATCCCATGCCTGAACCGGCCGGCAGTGGTTGCCGGTCCGCAGCCACCTGGGTAGCACTGTGTTGCCGGCCATCACTCTTAGTGGCCGGCTAACCGGGCAGTGTAGCAGGCCGGCCGGCAGCGGTAAGCAAACCCTGCCGGCTGGCCTCCACACCAGGTAGCGCTCGGCTGCCGGCCGCCACTCATAGTGGCCGGCAGATGAGCAAGAGACCGGCCGGCAAAGGCATATAACCACCGCCGACCGACAGCAAGAGAACTGGAGAACACCCCCCCCCCCCCACCGGCGGCCGGCCTGTAGGCCGGCAGACGGCAAGGACAACACATAAGAAGACAACAGAATGAGTGCCGGGCTAAGAGGCTATGAGCCTCTGTGCCCGGCACCCGAAAGAGTGCCGAGAGGAAGGGGAGACACTAAGTCAGGCTTCCTAACCGCTGCTTACTGAATCTACAGACGGCAGCGGTGGAGGGACCAAGGAAGGACCGGGCAGCACTCAAAAGAAAGGGTCTCTGCCGGTCGGCACACTCTGCCGGCCGACAGGGGACCACGTCAGTTCCCCAACCTAGGCTAGGTACGGATGCGGACGACTGACACAAAGGAAACGGAAAAATAGAAGGGAAGGACAGAGGGTCCTATCCAACCTTGCCTTGGTTAAGGGTCATTCCCAACTAAGAGAGCTCATCTCAGCCAGAGAAATCCCGGGAGGGAGGCCGGCACTACTGGCTGCCTCCCTAAAACCAAGGCAAGGAAGGAATTGCTATTCCAGAAAGGGAACATATCCCGAATCCAGAACGGCAAAGAGGACAAGTCTGAGGGGTCACCGAGCGAAGGGATCACTACAGGAACCCAACAAGGTGATCCAAGGAGGATAAACCCCCTATGCCCGTGTCAGTCAGCAAGGGAGACTCTGCCCCACGCTAGACCAACACGGACTCAGACTAATACACTGCTGTACTGTCCCCCTCTGAACATATTCAGTTGGAACAGGAAGGTACAGTACTACTCCAGCATAGATATATTTGAAATTTAATTCAAACAAACCACTAGAGTTAAGCCTAAGGCTTAAACAGAGGGAAAGGGTTTGCCCCTTCCCCGAAGAGAAGGGAGCAAACGGGGAAACAGATAATATTATAATGACCTAAGACAACCTAGCCTAGGCACTAAGAGAATCGATTACCTAATTCACCGAAACTCACTCCAATACTATCTTGGAAAGTACTCGAAAAAAGCTTATATGTATAACGTTGCCTAACGCTTTAAGCAATATAAAATCACACTTGGAAGACTAATTATCATGCAGGAAGTACAAGGGCCAACAGCTAGCCTACGAAGACTAGTGTTGGTCAGCCTAGGCAAAACTTTCGCCAGGCACACTACTATCGCATCATAACAGAATTCCTAATTAAGCTAAGCAGCTAATTATTAAAGCGCAAAGGGGCTGGGAACGTCGCTCTTGCTAACAAATAAATCCTATTCTAGCGAGCGACAGCGTCCATGACGCCTCCAGCAGGCAACAGCTCTTGTATCAAAGATAACTCTTTTAATTACTTTAATTTTAAGCAAGAGCCTACATTTATACATAAAAGAAATAGTACTCAACTTATCCGAGGCAGAAGAAGTTGGATAAAAGCATAATAAACGAGTAAATCCAAGATTTTGGTAGTAACACAGGGAAAAACACCGAGTCGTATAGCTACGCAAAAAGGAATACAGATGGCGCCGCGAGCGGCGCAGGGCACGCTTACGAAACGGGGAGGAGAGATGCCTTACGAACGGCTCCCCCCTTTCTTATCGTTTTCGTTTTCTTGCCATTTGACCCCTACGAAGTGTTAACTCTATCCGGGGTATAGATTGCTATGAGGCGTGTCAAGAATACGTCCACTGATATTTACGATATCCCTAAGGTCTTTTTTAGGGATACTCGCTCCAGGAGTTAGAATTCTGGGTACCTTAAAGTAAATTCTCTGGGAATATCGCCGTAGTTGTAATATACCCTAGGAAGTTGCCTTTAAGGAACTTCCATCAGGACGACATGGCTTGAGCCCAAAAAAAAAATATATATATATATATATATATATATATATATATATATATATACATATATATATATATACATATATATATATATATATACATATATATATATATATATATATATATATATATATATATATATATATATATATATATATATATATATATATATTTATATAGATATTCATATAAATATATATTTATATAGATATTCATATAAATATATATTTATATAGATATTCATATAAATATATATATATATATATATATATATATATATATATATATATATATATATATATATATATATATATATATATATATATATACATATATATATATACATATATATATATATATATATATATATATATATATACACATATATATATATATATATATATATATATATATATACATATATATATATATATATATATATATATATATATATATATATATATATATATATATATTATATAGATATTCATATAAATATATATTTATATAGATATTCATATAAATATATATATATATATATATATATATATATATATATATATATATATATATATATATATATATATATATATATATACACATATATATATATTTACGTATATATACATACATATATTGTATATACATTTATATTTATTTATATATATATATATATATATATATATATATATATATATATATATATATATATATATATATAGAGAGAGAGAGAGAGAGAGAGAGAGAGAGAGAGAGAGAGAGAGAGAGAGAGAGAGAGAGAGATCTTGTATAAAAACGATTGTATATTGGAGCAAATATTCCCATAAGAATTCACTGTAATTTCTATCATTGATTTTACAGCCTAAAAACCTGTGATAGATTACTACACATAATTACACAAAGCGATAATACAAATGCCTTATCTAATAGAGATGTAAAAGAAAATAATTATAAAGAAATAATGAATAAAAAAGGGGTTTTTAATGTCACTTTACCTCAGAGACAGGCCAACGAAGATGTAGACTTTGCTACGCAGGAGGAGACGGACGGTCGTCAAGGAGGTTGAGGTGGTGATTTCGATAACCTACTCAAAGTTACACTATTTGAAGTTTGACCTAACTTAGCTTATTTAGTTTATTTCATTTCATTTTTATATATCATATTTTTTAGATTCTTTTTTTTCAATTTTCATCACTTTCCTTCACTTCAATCTTATTTTTCTTTGCTTAACTTTCTTTCTCTTCATCATGATCACTAGACTGATTCGTATATTTTTTAAGAAAATATTTAGAGGAAGTTGCTTCTTACGGCTTTTCAAAATTTTTCCGAAATGGATTAAGCAGACATCATCGAATTGAGAAACTACACGGCAAACCTGGAGTTTCTTTGGGTGATACTTATCAATGAAGTCAACAACGTTTTGATGAAGTGCTAACATCTGTTTTATTGCAACAAAACTTAAGATTTGCTCAACCTCCTCGATCTTCTCCGACTCACTCAACTGTGCTTGGAACTCATTCTGCATGGCATGCAGCTCCTAAAGTTTCTCGGTAGTGAGCTCTTCATGGTGCTCCTCAACGAGTTTGGCGATGTCATCTTCATCGACCTCCAGACCCATGGAGGTGCCAATGGATACAATCTCTTCTACGTCTTCTTTTACAGCAAGCACAGGTTCAGGTTCTGGGCCAAAACCTTCAAAATCTCTGGGAGAAGCAGCATCAGGCCAAAGCTTCTTCCAATCTTAATTCAGTGCCCGTCGAGTTACTCCCTCCCAAGCCTGATCTGTGATCTTCAAGCAGTGCCTGATATTGAAATGACTCCTCCAAAATTCACGCAAAGTTAAGTTGGTGCTTTGCGTGACATTAAAACACTGCTCAAGTAAGTGTTTGGTGTAGAGCTTCTTAAAATTAGAGATTACTTGCTGGTCCATGGGCTGGAGGGTAAGGGCGGTGTTCAGTGGAAGATACAGCACTCTGATAAACTTGAACTGGTAGATGATATCATCTTTGAGTCTTGGGGCGTGAGCAGGAGCATTATTCAAGTAAAGCAAGCACTTGAATGACTAATTCCTCTCCTAAAGGTACTTCTTGAAAGCAGGGCTGAAAACTTCAACATAGAAGTGCCTAGTAACCTAAGCCTTTGAATCAGCATGCCAGAAAAAATGCAGCATGTCCGTATTGACTCTGTGCCTTAAATGCCCTAGGGGTTTCGGAATAAAAAACAATAACGGCTTGATTTTGCAGTCACCACTGGCGTTGGCACATAGGGCAAGAGTCAACCGGTCCTTTATAGGCTTATGTCCAGGCATTTTTTTCTCTTCACCGGTGAAAACTTGCCTCTCTATGTAGCCTTCATCCTCCACGATCTTTTCGAACTTCTTAACAAAATCGTTAGCAGCCTTGGTGTCCAAACTTGAGGCCTCTCCGTGACGAAGAACTGAATGAATCCCGGTCCGTCTCTTAAATTTCTCGAACCAACCGCGAGATGCCTTGAATTCCTTCGTCATATGATCAGTTGAACTCTCCCCCATGTCACTTCCAGAGCCTGCTGCCTTCAATTCACAATAAATAGCACTGGCCTTCTCGCAAATGATCGTTTCAGTGATCGTATCGCCAGCAATCTCTTTGTCCTTTATCCATATTAACTAAAGACATTCCATCTCTTCAAGGGGAGGGCTGCGATGTTGTGAAATAATGGTGATCCCATCGATGGTTTGACAGCTTTTATGGTTGCCTTGTGCTTGATGATCATTGAGATCATATACATATTCCAGCCATATTGTTTAGCCAGGTCACTCACACAAACACCCTGCTCATGTTTTTCTACAATTTCTTGCTTCAGTTCTAATAGAAGCATTGCCTTTTTCCTTTTATCACCACTACTAATACTTGTACCGAAACTAAGCTTCTTAAGACCCATGACTATACGCAAAATGAAAAACAAAACGTGAAAAAAAGGAAGATAAAAAGAACTGTTAAAAACAGACAAAACAGGGTAAAACCACACGTTGCCCAAGAGAACAGAGAGCTGACAGATGCAACGGTCACTGGCGTCCCTCTGACGTGCAATAGTCTACCAAAATAAACAAGAAACTACGAACGACACTTCAAAAAATTCTACACTTTTGGTCTATGATGGATGTTGGAGCATGACGTCGGGTGTTGAGACGAGAATTCAATCGAATTTTACGTCGGATGTTGGAACAATCGTATGCAAAGGCAATTGTATGTAAAGTTTCTACTACATATATATATACAGGTATATATATATATATATATATATATATATATATATATATATATATATATATATATATATATATATACAGTATATATATATATATATATATATATATATATATATATATATATATATATATATATGTATATATATATATATATATATATATATATATATGTATGTATATATATATATATATATATATATATATATATATATATATATACATATATATGTATGTATATATATATATATATATATATATATATATATATATATATATATATATATATATATATATATATACATATATACATATATATATATATACATATATATATATATATATATATATATATATATATATATATATATGTATATATGTATATATATATATATATATATACTGTATGTATGTATATATATATATATATATATATATATATATATATATATATATATATATATATATATATATATATATACATATATATATATATATCAAAAACATTTCTTGAATTATAGTTCTCTTACTTGGGGGTACACTCAGTATTGTTATCTTATTTCACTTCCTATTGTTTTTGAAGTTTTTATAGTTCTTATGTGAACGATCAAATTTAATGTTGTTACCGTTTTCTTGAAATATTTTATTTTTATTATTAACTCTTCAATCTTGGATAATTTATGTCTGATTCCTTTCCTCATAGGCTATTTGTCCTTGTTGGACCC
>NC_090742.1:93048898-93053898 GCF_036898095.1 Palaemon carinicauda | reverse complement strand
TTGTGAACTATAAGGCAGGAAGCAATCAACTGAGTTGTTTATTAAGGAACACTCTCCTTTATATAAAAAACCTAAAGGCAACAGGACATAACCTGTTCCAGAGACAGACAATGTTACAGAGCAAAACCGGAGACATGATCATTCAGGTTCTTTTTAGTGAGAGGGAAGAATGCAGATACAAGCATAATATATACAAAATAATTATGTACAATTGTGTGACACACAGTTGGTACATGGCTCACCCCCTAAAAATGACATACTGTACATGTTAAATAGGGCGCCCTGATCTAGAGAGGCGTACTGTAGGCGGGTCATCTGGCAGAAGATAAGCAGGTTTTAGACGATCAATGGAGACCCAGTCTTCTTTGCCCCGAATGTTTAGGAGGAATGCTTTCGGACTGCGTCAGATCACAAGGAAAGGGCCCGTGTAAGGGGGTGTTAGTGGTGGCTTGCTGGTGTCGTTGCGCAGGAAGACGTGCGTTGCAGAGTGCAAGTCCGTTGGTATGTGATGCTTCGCTGGGGGCTTGTAAGTCTGGCGGCACGGAGTAAATTTTCCCACGACGTGACGTATGCGCTGGAGATCGTCGCAGGAGGTTGTAGAAGGGAAAAATTCGGCAGGGACGACCAACGGGTCGCCATACACCATTTCAGCTGCTGAGACGTCGAGGGCGTCTTTAGGAATGGTCCTTAGTCCAAGGAGGACCCAGGGAAGCTGAGTAAACCAGTTGGAATCCTTGCAGCGGGATTCAAAGCTGCTTTGAGGGTGCGATGAAAACGTTCAACCATTCCATTGGCAGCGGGGTTGTAGGCCGTTGATTGATGTAGGGTGATGCCCAGGAGATTCGCTAATGACGTCCACAATTGAGAGGTGAGAGTGGTTCCCCTGTCAGAAGTAATATGCTCAGGGATACCGAATCTTGAAATCCATCCAGAGAGTAAGGCAGATGTACATGAGGCGGACGTTGCAGTTTCCATGGGAATGGCTTCAGGCCAACGAGTGGAGCGGTCGATGACGGTAAACAGGTAACGATGTCCTTGTGATGTGGGTAGGGGGCCTACAACGTCGACGTGAATGTGTGCGAAACGACGCTGAGGTTGAGGAAAGGTGCCCACTCCTGAATCCGTGTGTCGATATACTTTGGAAGTTTGACAAGAAGTACAGGCACGGACCCAATCCTTAGCATCCTTAGAAATGCCATGCCAAATGAACTTTCCCTTCAGGAGCTGTGCAGTAGAACGGCACGAGGGATGTGAAAGGCCGTGAATGAAATCAAACACCTGTCGGCGCATGGGAGCAGGAATCCAAGGTCGCGGTCTACCAGTACTGACGTCACAGAGGAGGGTGGTGTTGGAGTCATGGAAGGGAAAGTCTTCCCAATGGAGGGACGTGCAGGATGTCATACAAGCTTGATACTCTGGATCCTGTCATTGGGCTTCAGCCAGGGCGTTTTAATCCAATCCCAGTTGAACGGCAGCCAACATGTTTCTTGACAGGGCATGGGCATCGAGATTCATTTTCCCAGGGACGTATTGGAGGGTGCAATTGTATTCAGCCACGGCGGAGAGATGTCGTCGTTGACGGGCGGTCCAGGCGTCAGACTGTCGAGTGAAGGCGTGCACCAGAGGCATGTGGTCTGTGCGAATGATGAAGGGCGTACCTTCTAAGAAATGGCGAAAGTGACGGACAGCCAAGTGCACCGCCAGCAATTCTCGATCGAAGGTAGAATAACCCGATTCTGCCTTGGACAGTTTTCTGCTGAAGAAGGCCAATGGGCGGGGCGAGCCTCTGACCACCTGCTCGAGTACTGCACCAATAGCGACGTCGCTGGCATCGGTGGAGAGAAGGAGAGGGGCGTGTGGGATAGGAAAAGTGAGAGCCGCAGCAGTTGATAGGGCCTTCTTTGCATTGCAGAAGGCTGCTTCTTGAAGGAGACCCCACTTCAGGTCCTTCGGCTTGCCCTTGAGGGAGGCGTAGAGGGGAGCAAGAGTGGCGGCAATGGCTGGCAGAAAACGGTGATAATAGTTGATCATGCCCAAGAATTCCTGCAGAGCTTTGACGGTCGAGGGCACGGGGAAGTTCTGAACGGCTGCTACCTTCTCAGGGAGGGGGTGGACACCTTCAGGAGTTATGTGGTGCCCTAAGAACGACACTTCGTTGGCGCCAAAGGTACACTTGTCGTACCGGACTACAAGGCCGTTTTGTTGCAGGCGGTCGAACACGATGCGTAGGTGACAGAGGTGTTCCTCTTTTGAGGAGGAGAACACAAGTATGTCGTCCACATAACATACACAGAAAGGGAGGTCCCCTAAGATGCCATCCATGAGACGTTGAAACGTGGCCCCAGCATTACGATGGCCAAAACAGTAGTAATTGAAGGTGTATGTACCAAACGGAGTGGTGATGGCAGTCTTGGGGATGTCTTCTGGGTTCATAGGCACCTGATAATACCCCTTCAGGAGATCGAGCGTAGAGAAAACCTTTGCTTTGTGCAGGTAGGAGGTCACGTCGGCAATGTTTGGGAGGGGGTAGTGATCCGGTTCTGTTTGCATGTTCAGGCGCTTGTAATCCCCGCACGGACGGAGGGAGCCGTCTTTCTTCAGAACGATGTGTAAGGGTGACGACCATGGGCTGGAGGCCTTTTGGCAAAGGTCCATTTCCTCCATTTCGGCGAACGTCTGTTTGGCGGCTGCCAATCGTTCCGGTGCCAGACGTCGGAATTTTGCGAAGACTGGGGGTCCCGTCATCTTGATATAGTGATAAATACCGTGCATGGCAGGAACCGTGGGCGTTTGGCGAATTTCTGGACGGAAAACTTCCGGCTACGACGTGAGGAGGTGGGCGTAGGCATCCGTGGGTGCGCTAATGTGGAGAGCGAGGTTAGAGGGGGCGGGTTGAAGAGGTATCGACAAGTACGAGTCTGCGTTGACCAATAGTCGGTGGGCGACATCGACCAGAAGGTGGAAATAAGAGAGGAAATCCGCACTGAGGATTAGCATGGTGACGTCAGCAACGAGAAACTTCCAATTGAATTTACCGTTTCCGAACGATAATGTGAGGTTCTCGTAACCGTAAGTGGGTATCTCAGATCCGTTGGCAGCTACCAAGCGGACGTCGGCAGATGTAGACAGACTACGTCGTGTCTTGAAGAGTTTCCTTGGCAAAAGAGAACGACAAGCACCCGTGTCTACCAAAAATCGCATGCCCGTTCCTGCATCCTGTAAAAAGAAAAGATTAGAAACACGGGAGGCCACCGCCACGAGCGATGGCCTACTTACACGTTTTTTGGTTACTGACAATCCTCAGCACATTTCTTCCCAGTTGCCCCAAATCTGAAGTGGTAGTAGCAAAACTGCGGCGGATGGGAGGTAGTAAGTGGCTGTAGAAGTCGTTTGTTGGGGCGCGAGCGATTGGTGGGTGGTGGGCGGCTTTGTCTCGGCTTCGGCACGTCACGGTGTGGGTGTGTATGTCCTACGGCATTCATGTCAGCTGCAGTTGACGTTGAATAGGCGTCCTCTTCGTCAGGGGTGGAGGCGTTGATGGAGGTCTTGAAGTGGCTGTCCATAAGGGCGTCGGCTTTGGTCATCAAGCCCTTTATGGGTAAACTATCGACATCGGGTATGGCAGCGCGTATAGGTCCGGGTAAACGGCGTATCCAAAGGGCACGAAGTAGGTTCACCTAACGAGGAGAGCCGTCTGCGGCAGGTTGAAGGCGAGCGATACTGGTCATTTCGCTGAGGGCAAGCGAAGCCCTTTGGTCCCCCAACGGTTGTTGCGAGAGCTGAAAAAGCTTTGCTACACGGGCGGCTGGCGACGGCGAGTACTGATGCAAAAGGTAAGTTTTGAGGGCATCATACGCTATTGGCGTGTCTCCTTGTTCACAAAGCCAGTCAGATATTTCCGGGAAGGTGTCCTCGGGTATCGCCGCGAGAACATAATCTGCTTTGGTGGTTGAGCGAGTCATGCCGTTGATGCGAAACTGGACTTCTGCGCGCTGAAACCAAGCAAATGCCTCTCCGCTGACGAACGGTGAAAGTTTCAATGTGGCGGCCGCAGCGCCAACTGCTGTAGTAGAGTCCGTCATAGTACCAACGATAGAGGGGCGAGGGAGGTGGGGGTGGAAGGCAGTGGGAGCGAATCGACTTCCGGGGTCACCAATGTGACGGTACCGAGAAAGGGTTGTGAACTCAAAGGCAGGAAGCAATCAACTGAGTTGTTTATTAAGGAACACTCTCCTTTATATAAAAAACCTCAAGGCAACAGGACATAACCTGTTCGAGAGACAGACAATGTTACAGAGCAAAACCGGAGACATGATCATTCAGGTTCTTTTTAGTGAGAGGGAAGAGCGCAGATACAAGCATAATATATACAAAATAATTATGTACAATTGTGTGACATACGGTTGGTACACTGCCTTCGTAATGCTGGGGCCACGTTTCAACGTCTCACGGATGGCATCTTAAGGGACCTCCGCTTCTGTGTAAATTATGTGGACGCCATACCTGTGATCTCCTCAAAAGAGGTACACCTCCGTCACCTGCGCATCGTGCTCGACCGCCTGCAACAAAACCGCCTTGTAGTCCGGTACGACAAGTGTACCTTTGGCGCCAACGAAGTGTCTTTTTTAGGGCACCGCATCACTCCTGAAGGAGTCCATCCCCTCTCTGAGAAGGTAGCAGCCGTTAAGGACTTCCTCGCGCCCTCGACCGTCAAAGCTCTGCAGGACTTCTTGTGCATGATCCACTATTATTACCGTTTTCTGCCAGCCATTGCTGCCACTCTTGCTCCCCTCTACGCCTCCCTCAAGGTCAAGCCAAAGACCTGAAGTGGGGTCCCCTTCAAGAAGCGGCTTTCTGCAATGCAAAAAAGGCCCTATCAACCGCTGCGGCTCTCACTTTTCCTATCCCACATGTCCCTCTCCTTCTCTCCATCGATGCGAGCGGCGTCGCTATTGGTGCAGTACTCGAGCAGGTGGTCACCGGCTCGCCCTGCCCATTGG
>NC_090742.1:93036398-93038898 GCF_036898095.1 Palaemon carinicauda | reverse complement strand
TTCAAGAGTGAAGTTAAATCCAGGTGTTGCCCAGGTGAAATGGGCTACATGGTACGTCACGTCTATCCCTCCAGACGAACTGACTGTAACTCCTTGCATACCCTAAAGAAAGAGAAAACTCATTATACATATTTCTATATTTACGTATATACAGTATACATATATGTATGTATAATAATCTAATCCGGACAATTATGAGAAAACAATTGTTCTGAGGCATTTGTTTAAGTGAGCTGTTGTTCAAATTACTAATTGTTTGAAAACAAAAGAGATGGCTATAAACAGTCAATCGAGAATACTTTTTTTTATTATAATCACTATATTAGGTTTTTGTTATTAAAATATAGTAGTAGAGGGTATATAAAAAGAAAACAATAAATTGTTCTTGAATTCATTAATTGAGCAAAACTAGATAAAGTGAAAAAAAAATCTAAAACAAAATATCTGTAAGTTTATCAACATTCCGATACTTAAGAATTTATCAGTGAGCGTCTTCAACTTCTCTGCAGACTTCCGATAATTTTTTTTTTTCCTGTTACACTCGATTTTATTTAATAACTTTTCGATATTGATTTCATTCAGTGACTATCGTCTTCTCAATGTTGCTCAAGATTTCCAGATAGTTGGATGACAACAGAGAATTGATGAAGAAATCCGCGGTGCCACCCTCCTTCAATTATGTTGTTTGTCTGTTTTGCCTTTCAAAACAGAACCATATCTCAATTTCAAACTTGGGTTGGCCAATCCACGTGTCTTCCTACTAGCCGACTATAGCTGGATATGTATTTCCATCCATTAGCACATTCAAAGTTTCAACGACAATCTGCGGGAACGAGTGCAAGGGCTAACAACGTGCGAAGGTTTAACCACAACTCAACACTAGTGCACTATCTTCTTTTGAGGCAAAATTAACATAATTTGTTATATATACAATTACTCAAATAAGAAAAAAAAAACTAATGATTGCTAGATAGGATTTCTTCTTCAAATTCCCTCCCTATAGATTGCTCAAAATCAGTGTGTACAGATTCAAAATATCAAGTTGGTGCTATTTTTATAACAGTTCGGGGAAATTGGGTGTTTCTCTTTTTATTCAGTAATAAACCAAAATCGAATGCTATGAAATAGCCAATTTCTGATCCATAGATAGTGTAAAGCTGTTCAAAAATAACTGGCAGAGTTTTGAAGGTACCCTCCATAAAATAATGCTTGCCTGAATATGCGATTTTTCTTGGTTGGAAATATCAACATTCTACTTTGTAAATCTCAGAAATTGAATGGGAAGAAAGAGTTGCCTATGATCGTTCTGATATCTTCTACAGATAATAATTTTTTTCAATAATTAACAATTGATCCACATTGCTCTTCCTACCTCACATGTCGATGGATCGATCGTTTAATGCTGTTGGTTTGCAGTAAAGCCGCAGCAACGCAGTCACTTAATTCTGAAGATGGTTAGAAAGGATGTAATGGAAGGACTCTCGTGTTTTTTCACTTCTTCTTCTTCTTCTTCTTCACCATTATCCCTACAGTAAGGGGTCGATTGCCTGATACGCCCTCTCCAATGCCCTCTGTCAAAGGCATCCTCTTCTACCAAACCTCTTCTCTCCATATCATCTTTCACCTTTTCTCGCCATCTATTTTTCTGACTCCCTCCTGATCTTCTTCTACTAACAGGTTCCTTCCAATCCCTCCTCATTCGCTCCCCCATCCATCCTCAACACATGTCTACACCAACTCAATCGTAACACTTATCATCTCCGTAATCTTTACTTCATCTGCCATTCTTCTTATTTCATCATTTTCCAATCTTTCAAGTATTGATATTCCTATAATCCACTTTAGGATTTTATTCTTTGTTCTCTCAAGCTTTGCTTCCTCTTTTCGTCTTAAAGGCCAATTATCTGGTCTCATTATTGTGCTATAGAGCTTGACTTTTACCTTGATTGGCTCTTTTTTTATCACATACCACTCCCGCTACCTCCCTCCACTTTTCCTAAGCTGCTTTTATCCTACTCTCCACTTCAGCTTCACATCCTCCCTCCTGATTTATAGTGGATTCCAAGTATCTAAATAGTTCTAATTGTTTATAACTGCTCCTCTAACTTCATGTATGTTATTCTTTCCTTACCTTCTTTACTGCAAATTATAGCTTCATTCTCATCCACATACACCCTCAAGACACCCCTTTCCAAAGTCTTTTGCTCTTCTACTACCCTCTCTGTAATTCTTCCAAATTTTCAGCAGTAATCACCAATTCTTCTGCATATAGCAACTCTCAGAGCTCTTCATTCTGAGCCCTTCACTTAACATATCCAAGACCAACATAAATAAAAACGCGCTTAATCCTGACCCCTGGTGTAATCCAACACTAACCTTACAGGTTTTTGCTTCTCCAACAGCTGTTATTACATTTGCCCTTCGTTTTTATATCATCTTTACCATTCTAATCAACTTCCCCGGTTCTTTCTTCTTCCTCAGGCACCAATAAATAACTTCT
>NC_090742.1:93023898-93033898 GCF_036898095.1 Palaemon carinicauda | reverse complement strand
ACAGAGATAGAGAGAGATAGAGAGATAGAGAGAGAGAGAGAGAGAGAGAGAGAGAGAGAGAGAGAGAGAGAGAGAGAGAGAGAGAGAGAGGTGTCTGCTGTGTTTGTTAGTGAGATATAATTTGGTTATATGTGCTATTTTGAAAGTCTATTAGGAGCAATACTTGTTGTTATTATTGTAGTTATCATTATAATTTTACTAAGCAAATGTACCGCCCGTGCATCACACACGCTCCTACACTGTACCTGAATTTCTTGTATATGAAATTTGTCGTTATCGCCTTCCCCTCGCACTCATTACCTGTTTAAGCCTCTATGTTGTCGAATCATTGTCCTTGATTTTTTTTGCCGTTCTTGCTCGGGACGGGTTTCATATAAGCTCATGTTCCGTCGAAATAAAGTTAGTCAAATTCACCTCGCTTCTCAATTATTATCTAACTGGCACCTCGCACGCAAGTTACGATCACAGTTGCAAATGCATAATATTACAAGCCCGAGGGTTCCAATAGGAAAAAGCAGCTCGGTGCAGAAAGGATATAGAGAAGTAACGATTAAACTATTGAAAAAGAATTTTATATATATATATATATATACATATATATATATATATATATATATATATATATATATATATATATATATATATATATATATATATATATCTAACATAACTATTCCCCCTAACCTAACCTACAAGCCGTGCCCTTACTTATATGCCTGACGGGGGCTGGGGGCGCTAACGGGACCCCGCGACCCCTCTTACACTGCCGTATTCTAAGTTAGACATAACAATACATACAGGTGGCCGCTGTCATACATGCACCCATAGATATATATATATATATATATATATATATATATATATATATATATATATATATATATATACATGTATATATATATATAAATATATATATATATATATATATATATATATATATATATATATATATATATATATATATTATATATATATGTATATATATATATATATATATATATATATATATATATATATATATTATATATATATATATATATATATATATATATATTAATTATAATAATATTACCAATAAAAATGATTACCTTAATTACAAGTACATTATATAACGAGATTTATGTCAACCTGTTCAACAGAAGAACGTTTTTAGCAAGTTTGAACTTATTATTATTATTATTATTATTATTATTATTATTATTATTATTATTATTATTATTATTACTGGTGAGCTACAACCCTAGATGGAAAAGCAGGATGCTATAATCCCAGGGGCTCCAACAGGGAAAGTAGCCCAGCGAGGAAAAGAAAAAAGGAAAAGAAAATACTTTAAGAAGGGTAATAACATCAAAATAAATATCTCCAATATAACTATAAAATCCCCAAGAAAACAAGAGGAAGAGAAATAAGATAGATTAGTGTGTTCAAGTGTACCCTCAAGCAAGAGAACTAACCCAAGACAGTGGAAGACCATGGTACAGAGGTTATGGTACTACCTAGGACTAGAGAACAATGGTTTGATTTTGGAGTGTCCTTCTCCTAGAAGAGCTGCTTTCCATAACTAAAGAGTCTCTTCTACCCTGACCAAGAGGAAAGTGGCCTCTGAACAATTACAGCGCAGTAACCCCTTTAGTGGAGAATAATTGTTTGGTAATCTGCGTTGTTAGGTGTATGAGGACAGAGGAGAATATGTAAAGAATAGGACAGACAATTCAGTGTGTGTGTACGCAAAGGGAAAATGAAAAGTAACCAGAGAAAAGGATCCAATGTATTACTGTCTGGCCAGTCAAAAGACCCCATAACTCTCTAGCGGTAGGAAGATCCTTCCACAGTCTTGTTAGTCTGGAAAAAAAGAAAATTCTAACATGCAGTAGTTTTGAGCCACCGGATGGAGAAGTAAAACTGTTGGAATTAACTGTTCTCCTACGTTCAGGATGGTACAGTCTCGAAAGATCCGAATGCACGAGATGAAGAGAATGATCTATTTTATTTTTTTCCTTTTTTTTTTTTGACGGAACGATGTGACCGGAAATAATTTACAGATCACCGATAAAGAATACTTACCCCCCCCCAAAAAAAAAAAAATATAAAATAAACAGCTGAAGACTAGACTGGAAAACTATACAAAATGTGATAGAATGAAAGCATTAGAAAATTTCCACAGGATAGATTGGTGACCAAAGCCCTTAAATGAATTTTTCAATATACCATTTATACTGCAATTGAAAAAGAAATAGATCGAATGTAATTTTCAAACGTAAATTCTCTGTCAAAAACAACACCCCGAATTTTACATCAGCAATATATATTTGAAGAAATTTTGTTAATGCAAAGATTCAGATGTTGAGGTGCCACTGTCGTCGACCTACTTACAATGATTATACTTCAAATTTTGTTGGAATTCAACTTCATTCCCCATTATTTCTCGCATGCACTAAATTTAGGTAGAAATCTAATAAGGCGCTCAATAACCACAGGTCTACATTCATGATACGAAATCGATGTGAAGAGAGTAACATTTTCTTCATGTGAAATAGCTAATATCGAAGTCCAAATCAGATATTAGGCTTGTATAGAAGGAAAAGTATTGGGTTAAGAACGCTTCTCTAAGAAACACTAATTATTACAATCCTAAAATCACTATGGTGCCCATCAACACTACTTTTTGTGACCTATTACTTAAAAACTCTAATGGTGCTAAGAAAAAGCACACCTCGTTCCATCTTTTTAGGTTTGAAAGCACTCATGATTAACACGGCCAAATGCAGCACTAAAATCAAGTCCAGTCTTTGTACAACATTGGAGACCATAGGAAGGACATCACATGTTGTTTTTGTTATAATATTCCTTGAATTCACTACTACAGTGACTATGAGGACCAACGGAAATTACTTGCTTATTACCGATGTCTGCAAGCATATAAAAACGATAAGTAGTAATTGAAGATTTGGCAGAAACTAAAACGTTATGATCGTTATCCACCGATTTTCAACCGAAAACGCAAGATTGTATAGTATAAAAAAGACATGATTAACATAAACTCTTGAAGCAAAGTGACATAAAAAGACATAATGTAAACAATGAGGTCCCTTGCGATAACTTAATTCACCTTACCTTTATTCACCTTAATTCACCCAGGGGCTCCAACAGGGAAAATAGCCCAATGAAGCAAGGAAACAAGGAAAAATGAAATGTTCTAAGAGTATTAATAACATTACGATAAATATCTCCTATAAACTTTAAAAAACATTAATAAAGCAACCGGAAGAGAAATAAGACAGCATAGTGTGCCCTCAAGCAAGAAAACTCTAGCCCAAGACAGTGGAAGACAATGGTATGAAGGTTATGGGCACTACGCAAGACTAGAGAACAATTACAATGCAGTAACCTCTTGGGTGAAGAAGAATTGTTTGGTAATCTCAAGTGTTGTCAGGTATATGAGGACAGAAAAAATATGCAAAGAATATATTTATAAGGCACTAATAAAAGAAATGATCAAAGTCTAACACTCCATAGGTAAACGGTAATTACGGGGAAGGGGAACTCACTGATTAATCTTCATTCTTTTCTCATGTGACGTTTTGAATTAATAGGCTCCAAATAAATGAACGCCATTAATCTATACTTTCTCTTTAGAACAAACACAAGTCCCTTTATATTATTTTGTGACCCTTAAAATAGAAGACTGGAAGCCTAAAAATATGAAGATTATACAGGGAGAGAGTAATTATGGAATAAATAATAGGGATGTAATAAGGGAAGACGAAATTTTATGCTAGATATTATAAGTAATGAAGGAGTCTTCTGATTATTGTGGGGGAATCATTTTCATATTAATTTTCTAGAATATGTTTTGGGTACGTGTAATTTTACAATACAAAATATATTCTTTCTCTACCACACACGACTGATATCAAACCATTTTTACCATATTATTAATTACACATACTCGTAAACCATGCACTGAACTAACCATTCACTCACATAAAGCCAAAATAAAGAAAGAAAAAATTGTGTGTGTTGCCATTAAACCATTTCCCCTAACAAGAAAAAAATGCAACAGTCATAACCATATATTTTTTTTTTTAATTTTAAAACGCAAGAGAGCACCCTGTAGTGTGGAAATTATTTCATTAACATTTGTTTCATACACCTATACAAAGGGCTCTTCAGCAACGCGTCAAACACCTAATACATCCAATGCGCTATTTACCACTAAATTGCACACGTCTTTACACTTTGTGAATATCGTGCCCTTTTCTATCAAGATTTTTCCGTTATCTATTCACCACTTTATAGATATTCCTCTCCTTCTATCACTAACAATTCTCATTTATACTTATATGTGCAATGGATTCTGGTTTGTTATGTATATGTAAACATGCTTACGTTACTTCAGTAAGATACTCAAGTATTCATTTCTAACCTACCTGCATGTCACCACAGAGACAGGCCACGATTTTCTGTGTCTTCGTTTGAACGAACAAAAGATAATCGACTTGACTCAAGGGCACCATGGAGGGCCTGCATTGACAACCCTCCTCCCCGCAGATGGTAGAGCAGCTGGCTGAGGTCAGGGAGCCACCTGCATCCCGCACCTGCAGGAACCAATGAGGAGTTAATCAATAAACTGTTTCATGCCTTTTTTAAATGAGTTTACATTATGTTCAATTACCGAGAATTGAGCTGTTCTTCGGAGGTCAGCAGTTATTTGTAACAACAAAGGTTTTTTTATTTTAGTGAATAAATTTAATTAAGAGATACGTAAATGAAATTAAAAAATATCTAACAGGAATAAAGATAAGAGAAGCATACCAAAGTAAGAGTTTCGTTGAGAACGGGAATACACATGAGGATATACTGTAGAGGTCACTAACCTTTTTTTTATGTTTCTTTATAATTAAAAAGAAATATATATATATATATATATATATATATATATATATATATATATATATATATATATATATATATATATATATATATATATATATATATATATATATATATCCTCTCTCACCATTATAGAAAGGCTTTGATTCGAGGTGGGGACGAAGAGGTAGCTACAGGTTAAAGAGCCTTCTACGTTCCACAGTAAGCGTGTAGGTGGATCTTGGACGGTGCCCCTTGAAGGGCTGTCAGCCCCGTAGAACATGACGTCACACACGCTGTTGGGGTTTTTCGTGCCTTCCAGACGAGCTGAAGAAATAGTACACAGAAAGAAAATAGTATAATGTTCTTCATCATCAGAGCAAGGATTGCCACACACGCACATGCACTCATGCACATATACACACACACGCACGCTAGCGCATCCTCGCACACACACACACACTCGCTAGCGCACGCTCGCACTCACACGCTAGCGCATACACACACACACATATCCTGTGTGTGTATATATATATATATATATATATATATATATATATATATATATATATATATATATATATATATATATATATGTGTGTGTGTGTGTGTGTGTGTGAATATATATACATATATATATATATATATATATATATATATATATATATATATATATATATATATATATATATATATATATATATATGTATATATATATATATGTGTGTGTGTATATATATATATATATATATATATATATATATATATATATATATATATATATATATATATATATATATATATATACGTGTATATAAAATTTCCACAGCAGTATTTGCGAACATATTTCAGCGTAAATAAATCATTTATCTATTGACAAAATGCATTGAAAGATAACAGAATATTACACTTCAACTCAGAGCTTAAAAGATAGATTAGGCACATCAAAATGAAAATATGCTGTCTTTGAGAGAAAGAAAGCTCGTGAAAATTACAGTATAATATGAAGATTAAACTTACAATTATGAAACTGATATGCTCCTACGAGGAACTGTTTCTCCACGTCCGTATGAAGACCGAGATTGAGGTGAATCTCGAGTATGTTGCCTGATGAAATGAGGAACTCTGGCTGAACAAATCTCCCCGAAGAGTCTCTGGGTTCCCTGGAGACAGGGCCACAGATCTTGCGGAGCAGGTTGTCGCTCTCGCTGCCGGCAATCCCGTCGTATATGGACACTTCTGAAGAACATGACTTACCACTGCAGAGAGGGGGGAACGTCTTGATTAAAACGTGAACAAAATTAAGCAACTTTCAAAAGACTGTGAAACGGGAGAGGGAAGAGGAACTCTAGAACATATGAAGAAAAGGCGACTTCTTTTGTTAGCAAATCAAGAAAATTAGATATCTGCATAAACATACTGATAATGCATTATTAAATTCGGACGTATGTCAGGCAAAATATTTTTTTTTCTTTTGATATATCCCTGGCCTCTTAAATACAAAATTATGCTACACTTGAAGTGATAGAATTGTTAAAGATTTCAAGTAAACATACAGAGAAATTATATTTTTATAAATCAGACCTCTTGAAATAAGTGTATAGAATATGTAATCTCATTAATTACGAAATTCGGTCTTTATAACTGTATTCAGTGATGAACTAAATGATGCAAAATATATTAGAAAATAATATTTATTTGAAAGAATACTCAAATTCTATTAATACAAAGTAATTCGTCTGATTCAAATACTGGTTGTTATTTGTTCCAAGTCAATTTTTTTATTTAAATGGTATATTTTTTTTTTTTAAATATATCATAAGCAAAACTACATGATTATGAAAGGCTTATTAGCGATTAATCTATTTTTCCCATCAAGTTAATGTCTTTTCCTTTACCCACGTTCAGATTTTCCGAAATTACATTTAACTATTCATTGAAAACATAATTTTGCAATTTAAATCGTAAAGCATCAAACAAATTTCTGAACGTGAGTTAATGAATCTACGCTCAAAATACAAAGCTTCATTTTCCTCGATAAAACCCTTAACCTTATTTCGCATAGTTTAATCAAGTTATATATCAAATTATGGAATTTTTCAGAACGCTGGATATTTTCGCCCAATTTAAACTTAATTTCCTTATATTAATTGCAACTTTCCAAATGTGTTAATCGTACAGAGATTTAAGTTAATTATGATAAACTATATATCCTAATTTCCACACGACAAAAATTACACGAGAGTGATAATGAGTTTATTATGGCGAAGGTAATGAGTCTCGAGAGGGTGTTATCAAAAAGTGCTTTATATAATGCGATGTGATGAGTGACATCTATTTCAAGAGGGATATTATAATGGGAGGTTTTATCGGAAAACGTTCAGTGACACAAACGATCATTAATGGATCTGAATTTAAATTGCTTAGTCTCATTGAATCTCTATCGGATGATTAATGGTGGAATGACGTAAAAACGTTTACCTTCAACTGAAATTAATTCCTGTCAGTGAAAGAAACATTTGAACTTCATACGAAATTTTATGGGAAGTGAGCAAGCAATATGGTGAGCTTGGACCGCATATGCTTTTGCATGCAAAAACATATGCAGACACTAAGCGCACGTCGTCAAACTCCGCGAACTGGTTCACGATACAACACGATTGATGGAGATTTCATCGTTAATAATGCTAGTTGAAGTCATATTGAACTGAAGTGTGATACCGCCTTTATGTTCTCTTTGTTATCTCACATATGATGAGGTGGGCATTATATACATAGAGAATTGGCATTAGGGATTCCCTATCAGAAGGACATATGTTTCAGCATTTTCTGGAGTGATGATACAAGGTCAGTAATTAAGTGGCATATCATGTTTACAGAATAAAAAAAAAAATCATATTTCCATTAAAGCTGTCGTTGGACGGTTATCACATGTATACTTGTTTGTTTTAAATGATTCCAAATATTCTTAATCTATATTGGACTTCTTACTCTCATAATCTGTATCAAACGTAAAGTTCTCAGGAATTCTTCATTGCTTGTGACGTAACAGTCAGCAATAAAGTTATTATTATTATTATTATTATTATTATTATTATTATACAATTATCTTTCCTTGAGAGTAAGGAATGACCACAGAAAATCAAAAGGAATTAACCAGTCAGTTTTATAATGATGAAAGTTTTGTAAAGATCAAAGGCAATGGATGGAGATGAAAAGCTCTGAACTGACTGAACGCGGAACGCTCTTCAACGGAAAGTGCTAACGACAAAACTACCGAAGAAATAACATACCCTAATTTGTACTTGAATAACGACACCTGGATGACATCGTCTTGGCGTCCAACGTAACGCAGCCAACAATGGTGCGACGGTGTGAAAGCGGATGTATCGAAGTTTCCCTGCCTGGTGCCGTTGCCCCAGTAGACCCGATGGCATCCGTGACTCCCGCTGTGCCCGCCTGTAGGGTCACCTGGGGAATGTAATGTACAGAGCAGCAATATATATATCTGGATTTGAAATTTTATTGGGGATTATTTTGGGATGAACAGTGATTCTGTCCACGAACTTTAGATCTTCGTAAGAAAGCCTATTCAATTTAGTAAATCCAAAGCTATGCAGAGTTATTAAGATTTGATTTTGAATGTTGAGTTCAACAACTATAACTAAAATTCCATTTGTAGATAAATATTTTGAGATAAGAACTAGGTTTGAAATATTAAGTGAGTGAGCACACTTTTCTTCATGCTGATATTTCCCTTCGTCTACTTATTGACCCATAAAAAGTAGTAAGTGTCATTAATATTCATTTGTCAGTATAATTATGAGTTAAGTAAAAATTGATTTCGAATGCCCAATCATAAACTCTGGAAAGTATGTGTATCGACCACCAATGCTGATATACCGGCTATGCATAACAAAATATCCTTCGGTAATAATACAAAGAAGTGTATGCTTCTTCTAAACGTTACTTACTCATAATATGTGTACTGTCAGGCGGTGGGGGCGGCGTTGGTGGGGGTACCATCGGGTTGCCTACTACATCCAAGAAATCGACCGTCGCGTGGAAACCACTGAATTTATAGGGCGGGAGGAATATCCCGGTGCTGGTCACGGTGAGACACAGGTGCAAATACAGAATGTCTGCCATTATTTGGTTTATTCAGGAAAGAAGGTATTTTTCAAAGTGTTAATATAGGTAGTCTTGATCTCCATATTAGAAAAAATTATTTGTATATAAACTATTAATCATATGATGATTAAATATACTCACACACATACACACACTAACACACGCACACGTATATATATATATATATATATATATATATATATATATATATATATATATATATATATATATATATATATATATATATATATATATATATATATAGTGTGTGTGTGTGTATGCATATATATTTGCGTATATGTGTGTGTAGCCTACACATTACAGGAGAAATCAAAATTTTTCAGAAAGAGAGTGATTATGAAATTTTAAGTTAATACAACGTTAAATGGTCAATGTGAATAATCAATAATTAAGTAAATAACGTTATCCTGTCCCTGTATTTATAAATGCTTACCTGAAATCAACCAAGACGTTCGGCCCTTTAAATTCTATAGTTCTGGCATCGTCGCCACAAAGCGTTGTGATGAGAGGAGACGATGTCGAAGTCCCCGAATATATGGCGAGATAATCAGAGGCACATCTCCTGGAGGACATTGAGTTGAGTACTTCCAAAATTAAGAACAAACTAGGAAAAGAAGCAAGTAAGTTTTCAGGGATAAAATTCCATCATTATTAAATTATGATTAATATCATGTGGGCTTATATACTCAGGTAACTAAATTATCAGGAATGAGATTGCATCATTGATAAATTATAATAAATATCAGTTGTGCTTGTGTATACAGGTAACTATCTTATAAAAAATTACAGTGCATTATTATTAAATCATAATAAATATCACATATGTTTTTGCAATCAAGTGAAATTCTTTATTTATTTATTTATAGTTTTATAGGTTTAAATAATAATAAAAAAGAAAAAAAAAATTCGAGTCTCCGTAATTAATTCAAGGAGCTTCAAACATCATTTCATCTTTCTTGAGTAATCCGGTTTAATT
>NC_090742.1:93011398-93018898 GCF_036898095.1 Palaemon carinicauda | reverse complement strand
TCCGTTGCTTGTAGTATTGGTTTTGAAGTTAAGGGGGCCAGCCGGCAAATACCGATTTTTAATTACATGACTTTGACATGCTTACCACTTAATAAGGTGACTTAGGACATCTAAAAACAGCATAGGAATTTTGCCTCTGACCTTCGGTTTTCTGACACCAGGGTAATTTATCATAAATATTTGTGTTTTTAAAATTTTATCTCCTCCCTTGATAATCGTTACTAAGATCTGTGATTGCTACCGTATATAGACCTGATATAGACCTCCAATAATAAAAAAATAATTCTGAAAGTCATTTTTCTTCCAGATATGAATTTTTTCATTATGATAAAAAAAAATAAACCCTAAATATCATGAAAAAAAATAAGAAAAAAAAGTAAAAGAAATTGGAAAAGGGCTTCATTCCGTTGATTTATAATTTATTTTTAAGTTATATATCAAATTTCTATGCTATATCTTTCAAACTGAGGGAGACTATTGTATATGAAAGTCAATAGGAATAGTTTTGAGGTACAGGCATTCAAAGTTTTTCTTTGTATTTTTACAAAGACGATATTAAAATATCAATATTAATATGAATTTTATGTTCTTTTTTTGGGTATTAATAAAAGAAAACAAAGTTATTTTTCCCCAATTAATCATAAATGAAAATCATTTTGCTCAACTTCTTGCTTCTTTTTTCTCCTGTGAGACAAGGTGGCCCCTCCTCTATCCACAATGCTCTCTCTCTCTCTCTCTCTCTCTCTCTCTCTCTCTCTCTCTCTCTCTCTCTCTCTCTCTCTCTCTCTCTACAAAATCGATATTAACCTCTTCTGAACTCTTAATAGAGCAAGTTTTCTTCTTCTTTATGTTAGCAAGATGTTGAAATTTTCTTTTCTTCTTTGAAAGAAAAAAATTCTTACAAAAAACAAGAAAAAAAAAACAGATAAAAATGAGTGATGGTCAAAGGTCGTTCAAAGTTTTCTTTGTATTCTTACAAAGAAAGTATTAATAAATCCTGTTTGTTATGAATTTTATGTCATTTTTTTTTTTTGGATATTGATAAACAAAAACAGTTATATATGATATTTACACATAAGCGAAGACCATTTTGCTCTATATCTTGCTTCTCTTGCTTGTATCAGGCAAGGCCGTCTTTTCTCCATCTACAAAACTCAATCTGTCTCTCTCTCTCTCTCTCTCTCTCTCTCTCTCTCTCTCTCTGCATTACCGATAGTACCCTCTTCTGAACTCTTAATAGAGGGATTCTTCTTCTTCCGTATGTTATCAAGATGTTGAATGTGTCTTTTTCTCTTTGAAATGATAAAAATCTTGCCAAAAAACGAGCAACACAAACGTAAAAATGAGTGAATATCAGAGGTCAAATCAAGCATGTTTTCTTTATGAGGTTTGTGGTAGAACTGTGGGCCGAAAGTGTAATTTACTGTATAATACATGGTTTGTAACTCGAGAAAGCTATACAAATGCCATTGTTCACAATTTCTTTTACATTAAAATGTAATAATTATAAAAATTTACTATAACAGAAGAAATACTGCATTTCTTGTAGGGAACAACGTTCATGGTTTATTGAGTTACTCTTACTAAATACTCTGTAAATATGAAAGTAAGAGGAATCTTGTCAAAATATTTCGTATATGCATTCTCCATTGCCATACAAAGCTCAGTGGATTTTTCCAGGATTTTGTGTTTTTCTTCTTATACCCATATATATTGATATTCTGGCTGGACCCATTAATATGGCCTTCCTTTGACTTTCCCTTTTCCCTGGTATTTCGATAACGTAGGTTCGGTCACTGATTTTCTCCAAAATCTAGAGTGATTTTTGGAACTTGTTGGTGAGTGGGAACCTCCTTATCGGTTAGAAAACCAATACCTCCCATCCTAACGCAATCTGTCTGTTCTTACTCTTCATGCCAAACCTTTTCTTCGGTTTTCCTTGAGTCATTTTCACGCCTTCTAGTGAAAATATCCTTATTTCGCCGGTTCTTTTCCTCAATTCCTTGACATTTTCTCCATCCGTTACCTCTAGATCTCTCCCTTTTACTGCCAACATTTAAATTGGCCTTTGCTGAAGAGTTCTCCTCGTACTTCAATGGGCATAAGGGAGCTTTCTTAATGTACTCGTTAGGCTGTCCTGCCATCTGACAAACGTGACATGCGCGGCAAAACTGGCTAACGTCCTAATAAATGGCCGGCCAGAAAAAGTTTTTCATAATCTTCTTCGTCGTCTTCCTTATTCCTACGTGTCCTGTCTTGTGCGCTACGGCAATTACGTGTCTTCTTAACAGTGGGGGAATCAATATCTCATGGTATATCCCCTATTCAGCATTCCAAGGAATATCGACGGGTCTATGCTTCCTCATAAGCAATAAATATTGCCAGACGCTGAATCTCCGTCTCATTCACCTGACTGTACAATAACTGTGTTAACACTGCATCTTTCATGGCAATCCCATCAGCTTTCTCCGACTTACTTGGCCTACTTCAAATATTGAGTTTTCTATTTTTTCCCAAATCCATTACTTCTTTGTCTTCCTGTCCACTCGTCTGTCGTTCCTCTTTTCTGGGGCTATCTCAGGAGTTATCCTCTTGTGTACCAACTAGGAAATCCTCTTCTTTCGAAAACAAACACTCCAAGTTCATCGCTCCTTTGGTTTCTCTTTTTTCTTTTGTAACCATGGCGACCATATTCCATGTCGCCATACAACTAGAAAACAGATAAGGGTAGTCTCTCTAGAGTTCAGTCCTAGGACTCTACTTCAATGGTATCTGCATTATAATGGGACAAGGCACAAACTGCACTCCACCAACCTCATTACCCAGCAGGACCTCTACTCCTTCGACAGCCAATGAATCCTTTACCGCAAAATAAAAATGACATGTCACCAACTTGCATGACAGTTTCAAATGGCAGATAATGGGTAATCTACTCACCTCCTATTCCCTTCAAAATGACTGAATCTCCTATGAGAGACTGTTTCACCAACGGGTGTACACAACGTGTCACCACACTATGGTTACAACCTGTGTCATGCAATATTTTGACTGGCGTTTGCTCTCACCCATCAATTGCGGCTAACATACCTTCATAAATATACAGCTTAAAGGCTGCTTGGGATTGTCCTGTTCTTAGTGTAAACTTTAGTTGGTTTATTTGCCTCGTCATCCTTTCCTGATTGTTCCTTCGCTTTTGCATCCTGTAAAGCGAAATTATCCTTAACAACTTTGGTGACTGCTTTTCGTTAGTTCGAGCAACACTCCTTACTTATATGGCATCTCATGCCACATTTCAAACCGACAATATTAACCAACTGCACTTCTTTCATTATACTTGAAGGAGGACGATTCAACGATTGGTACTGTGGTACTATTACATTCTGCTTTGGAAGAGTATCAGTGGTTTTTACGCTGTAACTATTGAACTTGTTCGCATAGTTATTATTGAACTGGTTTCCATAGTTCGGCAAATAGTTGACACTTGGTCGGAACAATGGTTGAAACTCCATGCCAGAGGAGGGCTCACGACTGACAATGTTATAATCTTCACTCAGGTAAGCGGTTTAATCAAGTTCCTTTATTTCTCTTTCTCTCACAAGTACGTTCGAATATGTTCAGGAATTCCTCGTCAATATTGTTCTAGTACTATCAATTCTTCTAAACCAGCCATCTCCCTCACGTTAGCACCCTCTATTCATCCCTTAAAACATTGTCATACCTGATAAGCATAATCCAGGAAAGTCCTTTTCTCATCCTTCCACAAACTTTAGAATTTTTTTTTATAATATACAAGGATGATCTGATATACTTGCAACACACGCCTGTTTACTTCTTGATACTCCTTTCTCTGGTCCTAAGACAAGGAGAGATATGCACTGCATCCCTCCCCAATAAGAACACTCCGCACTAACACAGACCATTTACCTTCTGTACTTTCCATCATCGACAAAACCATTTCAAAATGATTGAAGAATTCATCGGGAGCTTTTCTGAATTTGGAAATTAAATTCTGGGCGTCCGTAATATAGAACATAGGATCGTGCAAAGCACGGGTCATCTCTATTTGCGTTGCTAACATTGTACGAACTTTCAACAGTTCCAATTTCCTTCCGTATTGTGCAATTTCTCTTACCTCTTCCTTCTCTTTTTCTTTCATTTTCCTCGCATGTCTTGCGATCTCTCTGGCTTCTTCCCTCTATCTTTCTTCTCAATCTCTATCTTCTGCCATCATCTTCGACTTATTCAAATTCTCTTCCAATGTAATTCATCGAATCTAAGCATCTGCATGCCTGTCTGCTTTAATTCCTTCAGTTCCTAGGTCAGCTGATCCTTGCTTCGGTACGAATTCTGCTTTAGCTTACTCCAACAGTTCACGAGCTGCTACAATATCTTCTTCGAACAACTATCCCGAGTTAATCAATGCTTCTAAGGCTAGACACTTGATTTGGGCTTTAATCATTCCACTCCTCGCATGGCCACCACATGCCATTAAAATACAGAGCCACTGAGCTTTACTTACATTAGCTTCTGACAATTCCTGAACAATTGGGTTTTTCAAAAAGTAAACTGTGCTATCTCGTACATTATAAAACTTATACGTCTCCAAAAGAATATTTCCTAACGATAGACAGAACCCTATCAACACTAAATTTTTCAAACCTTTAATGAAAACACAGCCCTGTTATCACCAATATCTAAAACAGGCTAGACTTGGTTCTCTGAGAACCAAAAATATATATTACCGCTGGCAAATTACAAAACCTCCTTAGTTCCTAACTCACATGTTTATTTTTGCATAAGTCTGTTATACTTGAAAAATACCCGAGCTCCGAGAAATTATGCAACTCCCTGAAAGCGATATATATAAACATTGAATACCCAAGGGTCCCTTATGTACACTCAAAACAAAAATGAATGATTATTTGATAGGAACTGTTCAAAACCTCTTACTTAGTACTTAGTCAGAGATTAAGATATATGGAGAACACTCTGACCCGGTATAGGCATGGCATGTACTAAACAAAAATGCAATATAAAATAAATATATAAAAATCACCCCAAAAAATAACACATCTTCCACAAAAAATTTTTTTTTTAAAAAATGACATATTGAATGTAAAAATGTACACAATACTTTATAAATGATTCCACTTGTTTCTTCTTATGACCTCTGCAACTAAAATACAGAATATCAAAAGTGAAAAAAAATCATATCAACATGAGTATTATACAACATCATCAATAACCTCCCACTGGTTGCGGGCAATACCGGCTTTTGTGGCGGAACAGGGGTAGGAATAGGTATTTCTCCATCCCTCGATTTTACTTGTCCGGATTTACGGCACATTTTCGCAACACAAATCACCACCAGCGTTTTGCTGTTTATTTAAATCACTACTACAGTTGCACTTGCAACTATCAACCGGTGGCCATTAGCCCTTTTCCCGTGAAAATCATTCATCTTCCCGCCCTTCTCTTATAACATCAAGTATAAGGTATTCACGTCTACACATTCTCTAACACTGCCTATCCTCAAGGCTGTACTCAAATCCCGAAGCCACTTGCCATTCAGGAACCACCCTGGCCCCAGCAACAAGGAATTATATTAATACATGAATAATGCAGCATCCGCCTGATGGATCTCACATGACCTATGTAACCTCTGATTGTTTATAGGCTCACTCAACAGTATGTCATAAGTATTGCCACACTCAGCAAAATTACCACAACACTTTACGTATACATTGAGCATCGACATAAAAACACATTGTTATCATCACGTTCATTTAAAACACGTCAAAAGTAGAAATGAGGTCTGTTCAAACAACAACAGCAAAGGAAAAACAAATTCTACTCATCATCGTATGTAGGGGTAAGGAGGAACACTCTGATTGACAATTTTGAAAACTACCTCTTCAGGCACCACATAAATGTGTGCCTGTTGATGTTCAGACACTGCGCCATTAATAATGCTTTGAATCACTACACTGTTAGATTTAACCCTCTTTACTCGGTACAGACCAAAATACCCTGGCTCTAGTTTGTGTTTCCTAGGTTGTAATCGTTTCAAATACACACAATCGCCCACAAATACTTTTGCCAGTGCGGTTCTGAATTGACCATCATACTTTGAGCTTTGTTTTTCATTAGCTCTTTTCAAAAACCTTTCAGTGGTGCTCATTACTCTTCTCAATTGATTTAATAAATATAAACGGTATTGCTCAGTTGAATGATTTGGCAATTGTTGCCAATTAATGAGGACCGTACATGGTAACACAGGATCCTGTCCATACACTAAAAAAAGGTGTGTCCCTGAATGAAGAATTATATGCAATGTTCAAAGCTAGCTCAGCTGTAGGAAGCATGGAGTGCAATGAAGGGGGTCATCAGCCATTAAATAACGTAAAATTCGCACAACTTCCCTATTATGCGATTCCACTAAGCTTTTAGCCATTGTGGAAGGACGAGAAAAAGACTTTCCTGGATTACGCTTATCAAGTATGACAATGTTTTAAGGGATGGATAGAGGGTGCTAGCGTGAGGGAGATGACTGGTTTAGAAGAATTTGATAGTACAAGAACAATTTTTAAGAGGAATTCCTAAACATATTCGAACATACTTGTGAGAGAGAGAAGTGAAGAAACTTGATAAAGACGCTTCGCTGAGTGAAGATTATAATATCATTAGTCGTAAACAATCCTTGGGTATGGAGTTTCAACTATCGTTCCGACCAGGTGTCAACTATTTGCCGAACCATGGAAACCAGTTCTGTAATAACTATGCGAACAAGTTCAATAGTTACAGGGGAAAAACCACTGGTTCTGTTCTAAAGCAGAATGCGATAGTACCACAGCACCATTCGTCAAATCGTCCTCCTTCAAGTATCATGAAAGATGTGCAGAGAGTTAATATTGTCAGTTTTAAATGTGGCAAGAGAGGTCATATAAGTAAAGATTGTTGATCAAACCAACCCAAAGCAGTCACCAAAGTTGTTGAGGATAATTTCGCTTTACAGGATGTAAAGAAGAAAAAACAATCCAGGAAGGATGACGAGACATATTTATCAAGGTATATTAGCCGCAATCGATGGGAGAGAGCAAATAATGGTGAAAATATTGCGTGACATAGGTTGTAACCATAGTGTGGTGACACGGGGTGTACACCCATTGGTGGAAGGGAATAGGAGGTGAGTAGGTTACCCATTACTTGCCGTTTGAAACTGTCATGCAAGTTAGTACCATGTCATTTTTATATTGCGGTAAAGGATTCATTAGCTGTCGAAGGAGTAGAGGTCCTGCTGGGTAATGAGGTTGGTGGAGTGCAGTCTGTGCCTTGTCCCATTGTAATGCAGAAACCATTGAAGTAGAGTCCTAGGACTGAACTCCAGAAAGACTACCCGTATCTGTTTTCTAGTTGTATGGCTACTAGGAGTATGATAAAGGAAGTGTTTACAAAAGAAGAAAGAGAAACTGAAGGGGCGATAAACTTGTAGTGTTTATT
>NC_090742.1:92996398-93006398 GCF_036898095.1 Palaemon carinicauda | reverse complement strand
CATGGAAATATCCCAAATGTTTTTAACTTCCTACAGTTATTCCTTGTCTCACAAACAGTCCAGTTACACGGGATATCTACAATAGGTTTATTGGTTCTCTTTAATTGTCCTGCTCCTCAGAATATCTCCATTACCACGATAACAGTGCATTGAGTATCTCAATTGCCAGCAATTATCCCTTTTTACTTGATAGCTTTTTAATCCCGTGAGAATTATATTGTAAATCTCCTAACACCAACTACTTACTCCTTTTTATTTTTCAGAACCCCTTTAACGTCATGGGGATAATACCCAATTTCTCTGATTATTAAAAAGATACTTCTGGCAATTATACATTTACCATGAAGCCCTGCAATGCCACGAAAGCCATACTGTTAGCTTATTGACCTTCCCAGATTACACAATTTCCTAAGAAACTCTTCAAATCCATAAGCATATTACCACACTTCTCTCAACTTCCAGTATTACATGTGTCCTTAACGTTTAACATATGGCACCTCTACCTAATAAAAATTCCTTTACACCCCCCTCCCTACCGCATCCTACCCACGTACTCAGAATATTCAGAAATTCTTCTTTATTTCAAAAACTACCCGAATGCATTTTTTTTTTTCATGCATTGATAAAGATACTTGACTTTGCAGAGAAAGATAATCTTTTACTCACTCTTGTGGAAGGTCCATGGCGAGAAATTTGATGGTACCTGTCGTTGCTGGACTTGACATCACCATGAGGTACCTGCACCTGGAATTAGGAGGGTACAGGCCAGGATACCCTGGAGAAGTGAAATGGCAGTGGCCGGGTGTCATGCAGTGCACGTCTTGATATAACCAGTCACAGTCTGTTAAGAAACCATGAAAAAATAGCAAAGATTACTCGTCAAGCTGTATTTTTCAATAGTTCATAAATTTAGGTCAACATAGTGTCACCCCTGCCATGGAATGTATACTCTCGTTTAATTTTCCATACAAATTAATAAAGAAATATACTTCCAGCGGCTAGAATTCACCTGTGTATTCTAAACCTCTGTTTCATCTCTAACACAAATTGGTAAAGAAATATAGTTCCAGCTCTTATAACTCACTTGTATAATGTAAACTTATGTTAAATTTTCTTCACAGATTTATAAAGGAATATACTCCCTACTTCTATAACTCGCATGTGTACTGTATACCTCCATTTAATTTCCCACAGAAATTGATGAATAAAAATTCTCCCAGCTGCTACAACTCACTTGTTTCATTTCGCACTCAAATTGGTAGATAATATACTTCCAGTTGCTATATCTCTAATGTGTAATCGATAAGTCTGTTTCATTATCCCCCCAAAAATGATAAAGAAATATATTCCTAGCTACTATAACTCACCTTTGTATTCTAAACATGTTTCATTTAAAAAAAAAAAAAAGGTAAAGTATACTTCCCCCTGGGATAAATTACCTGTGTACTAGACTTCTGTTTCATTATCCGCATAAATTGATAAAGAAATATACTCCCAGCTGCTATAACTTCTATGTGTATTCTTTATATTTTTCATTTTCCACAAAAATTGGTAAAGATATATATTTCTAGCAGTAACGAATCACCTTTGTATTCTAGACTTCTGTTTCATTATCCACACAAATGGATAAAGACATATACTCCCAGATGCTATAACTTTCCTGTGTATTCATTACATGTTTCATTTTCCACAAAAATGGATAAAGAAATATACTTCCAGCTGCTATAATTCAGCTGTGTATTCTAGACTTCTGTTTCATTAACCACTCAAATTGACAAAGAAATAAACTTCCGTCTGCGATAACTCACCTGTGTATTCTACCTGAGTGCCGCCTCTCTGCAGGTTTCCTGTTACTTCATCTGACTTATGTGGAAAGTTGTAGTAAGCAATAAATCTTGGACTTCCTCTTTGCTCGCTTACTCTGTTGGATATCCCAAAGTTAAGGTAAATCATTAGGAATGAAATGTTGGGATATATTTCAGAATTTTACGTAAGCTCAATTTTTAGCATAGGAGGACATTTGGAAAAGTTTTCAACAACTCTCAAGTGAATATAATTCACTTATAATTGCTTATTTATTTACCAACATTTATAAAATTGTGGCTAAGCAGCTCTTACTTTCCTCGCACCTACTTTTTATGGTTTCTTTAACCAACAACATAGCCTATTGCACAACATCTATTTGAAAATATCCTGACTTGAGAGATGCTTATTATTCCAAATCGACATTTTATAATCCTCACTTATATATAATCGTTGCCATGCCAGAATCGCTGTATAAGACGGCCGGAGGATGGAGTCTCTGGTCCTCTCCGCATATTCTCATGGTGTTAACGCCCCTACTGCCCCCTCCTCCGCCGGCGCTCCCGTGTCCCCCTCCTATACTCCCACCCATCCCTCCTATAATTCCTCCCTCCAGACCTCTTGCCACTTCGACGTTGGGATTTCTTCCGTCGGAGACTTCAACAAAGCCCCCTCGGCACCTAGGGAACAAGAACATAGGGGGTTAAGTATTTACGTTGCTCAATATATGCTAAATGAAAGGGATTTTAAGTTGAGCGTATTACATATCAATGCTATTTGAGTTTACATTTTAAATTAAATCATTTATGGCACAGTAGAGAAAATCAATATTCATATCTATATGACTTAATGATAACTAAACTAACTTTGATGCATTTAAATTCACATATATTGGAGGATATCGATAAAAGATTTTAAGGAGATTCCATATAGGGGCATTTGATGAACCAAAGGGAATTTTTTTTTTATTGTTATCATTATCTTTTTTTTCTTTTTCTTTTTTTTGTAGGGGGGAGGGCGTACTTCTGTTGGTGGGTAATGGGGAACTTAATCAAAATGTGTATTACTTAAGAAGCTTAATGAACACCAGGGACAAAGAAGTAGCTGATCTCATATATTTTTATTTTTATTTCTTTTTTTTTTTTTTTTTTTTTTTACTCGAAAATATGTAGTTTATATCATAACATAGCTCAAAGGAAATCGTTCTATGTAGGACAAAATGTCTTCTGTTAACGATTTTGTAAACTGTAGGACACAAGAATTCCTGGTACACCCCTCTCTGTAGTACTTTTACTACAATGAAAGTTCCCAAATTTAGCCCCACCAACCACCTCTCCAATCTCTCCCTACATTATCTTTTTGGTCACTTGCCACGAATTAAGGTTGTGACAGGGTGCACATCTTCTGAGCAGGGTACGAGTGAAAATATCAAGTTGACCCTTTTATGGCGATAATATGAAAGAATATCCTACTTTAGTTGTCTGGGTCAGGGGACAAAATGTCTTAGTGAGTCCAGAAAAGCCAACAAAGTTAAACAGTGCGTAATTTAATAACAGTAACATGCTATATTTTTGTTATCAAATTCACTCATATCATTTTATAACTCTTCTATCTCCATCTACTGTCTGTTACGTCAACAGTCATAATAAATTGTTCCGGAACTGACAACAAGACAGAAATAGCTTCGGTGGAGTCGTAGAAAATTATCACCGCGACATTAACTAAAATGATTTTTCTTTCCTGGTCGTGGCACCTGTCAGGGACGATCAGTTTCCTTGTCTGATCACTGGTGGAGAGAAGTTGAAAATAAGAGGAAAAAATGTTTTCACATGGATCATGTTTATACTAAAGAGTTTGCAAAGAACTTGTTTGATGATCATTGTTAAGAATTAATTGGTAGATCTATTAAAAAAAGAAAATATAAATAAAGGTAGTATTATGTACTGGAACCAATTTACTTTTTAATATCTCATGTATATACGACGAAATATATATATATATATATATATATATATATGATATAATGGTTTCTTCTTCTTCTTCTTCTTCTTCTTCTTCTTCTTTTAGAGAAAGAGAGAGAGAGAGAGAGAGAGAGAGAGAGAGAGAGAGAGATGAAGCCCACGTCAATGTAATGGATTTAGGCAGCCTTTTTAGCTCTTTTTAGGATCACCTGCATATTTTCAGGATGGGCCTAAATCACCCAAAATCCATTTTAAGCAACGACAAAGTGTATCATTTCCTGTGGCTCACTTTGCTAGACTCCAAATCCTTTTTCATATTTTTTACCATTCCCAAAAACTAGGTCACAGAAACCAATGTTGAATATAGACAAAATCATTTATCCAACGATTACCTTTTTCGTGTTGTGGGTACGGCTGTCCTAACACGACACAGCAAAACAGTATTGAATAATAATAGCTTACTATTTCATACGTGTTTGTTTGTGTCATTTTCTGCCGATCCATGAAATGAATAATATTTTAATGTATTGTCCCTTTAATTATTATTGAAAATGGATGATAAGTTAATAACTGCGTCAAGTTTAGAATATACCAATAAATTACTAATTTACATATTAACCAACCAAATGTACCTTTACGTAGATACTGAAAATCATGACATGTAAGCCCCAGTAAATACTGTTTACCCATATATTTTCATTTATTTCTATTTGTGAATTTGATATTGTTCTACTTACTGTCAGCTTAGAACTTACGTCGTATCGTTGAAGGAAGACCCAACGTGGACCAAACGATGTAGCTGAACCTCGACGCGATGTCCGGGTGGTGCCCTTAGGAGATACCAGCACGATAGAGGCGGAGTCATGTCCCCTGGAGGGA
The DNA here is from genome assembly GCF_036898095.1 of Palaemon carinicauda. Lineage (NCBI taxonomy): Eukaryota > Metazoa > Arthropoda > Malacostraca > Decapoda > Palaemonidae > Palaemon > Palaemon carinicauda. The sequence continues at coordinate 93,001,755 of NC_090742.1, read as the reverse complement.
CTAGGGAGCCTGACACTCGGCCTGAAGTCACACTTAGCAGGGATCCATCGATCGTCATATTACACACTGTGGATTATAGGAGACAAGAAATAGTATGACGATAAGGAAGGTTGAGACTTTTATTGAAGGATGGAATAAAGTCTCTCTCTCTCTCTCTCTCTCTCTCTCTCTCTCTCTCTCTCTCTCTCAATAGTTAAAAAGAACATTAAACATCTAAGGTTCTTAATTTACTTGATTATTATCATTATCGTTATCGCTATTATTGATACTTCTAATATCTTCACTATCATTATTATGATTTCCTCCGCCAAGGAGGTTATGCGATCGAGTAGTTGATTTATTTGTCTTTGTGTATGTGGACAGGATAATATCAAAACTATTCTACAGATTTTGAAAAACAATTCACGACAGATAGATCTTAGGTCATGTACGACCACATTACATTTTGGAGATGATCCGGATCCGGATCCGGATTTTATATTCGGATTTGCGTTTATCGCCTTGTAAAATATAACGTGAAATTGATCGACATATTTCTACAAAATTTTCACCATAGATAGATCTTTGATCATGGACGAGCCCTTTAGATTTCGGAGATGATCTGGATCTGGATCCAAACTCGAATTTATTTATTTATTTGTTTATTTGTCTGTGAGGCTGTGGGGAGGATTACGCCAAAACTACACGATGGATTTTGACGAAATTTTCACCACAGATATATTTTAGGTTATGGACGACCATTCTAAAGATAACGTTGAATTTACTTGACGGATTTTGACGAAATTTTCACAAGAAATAGATTTAGATAATAGACGTCCATATAAAATTTCGGAGATAACGTAAAATCGAACTGACGGATTTTGAATAAATTTCCACCACAGATAGATCTTAGACCATGGACGACTCCGTTAACCTTTGGCGGAGGTCAGAAATCTCTTATTGCTCTTATTGGTTTTATTATCATTATTTTTGCTGTTCCTGTATCTACTATTGAGATAAAGAACACTCGTTTTATTGCAAATAAAAGGTGAAAAAGGTACCTCTCTGTTTATTTATATGAAATGAATTTTCAAAGAACTATAAAAACTTTAGAAATATACATATATAAAAAGCAATATAAATTAATTACGAAAAGCCATTGACCCAGAGTCTTTTCAATAGTCATTGTGCATTTTTTTTTTAATAAATATAATGTTCCATGTTTAGTGTAAATTTGGTTATGATTTTGAAACTTATTGATCGATAGATTGTTTTTTTACTTATATATATATATATATATATATATAAATATATATATATATATATATATATATATTTATATATATACATATATATATGTATATATATACATATATATATATATATACATATATATATATATATATGTATATGTTTATATATATATATATATATATATATGTACATATATATATATACATATATATTCATATATATATATATATATATACAATATACACACACACACACACGCATATATATATATATATATACATATATATATATATATGTACATATATATATATATATATGTATGTATATATATATATATATATATACATATATGTGTGTAAATATATATATATATATATATATATAAAGATCTGTACTTTATTCTAATTTTAATGGCATGGTTCAGTTCATATTAACATTAGGTAACATAAACCAAAGATAGTGAAAGCAATAATAACATCACTTACATGTTAAAGAAACCTGAAACCAATTCAAAATACTACTATTAATTCCGTCTCAGTTAGATTACAGTATTATAAAGAGAAAAATAGTTATTAGGATCCACGAGATCCCCGAGGGTCATAAGCGGGTTGGAATCGTTCCCGATATCAGATCAATATTGAGAATTACTGGACATAATTTCCCGGTCATTGGATCTCGGGTTCTGAGATTACGGAAAATTCTCCATCATCAATAATCGTGAGCTTCAATATCAGGAGACCTGGAAATGATGTTACATCAGAGTTTCTCAATAAAGACTATTCGATTGATTCCCAAGAGATAATAACAGGTTTTTGATGTTGTTATCACAAATCTTATCTGAATCAAATGGTTGCTTGAAAAATAGATAAAGAAAAAAATATACATGAAAAAGTTACAATTTAGGCATTGAAAATAAGAATGACAGCATCGATAATTATATTAGTCTTAACAGTGATAATAGTAATCAAAATAATATCAATAGACTGTCATAATGAAGCAATAGTAAAGATACACATACATCCACTTAATACAAAGAAATCGATCAGAAAACAAGTAATGCCTCTGATAACAACATTGTTCTCCCTCCATTGATTCCTTGAATTTCAAAAACATCTTTGAAAAGCTGTTTTGTCTGTATCTTTTGTACCGTCCCTACCTCTCCAAACAGAGATGAATAGAACGTTGGTAAACAAACAAATACACAATAACGTCCCAGACTTTGTCAGGTTTTCAACAGTATCAATAAAAACCCAGTGATGCTTGAATATTCTGGGGTAGAATATCCAGTGAGAAGAGAACGTGTATAATTACAATGTATTCCAGTCGACGTGTCCAATTGTTTATCGTTAATAAGATATCACAAAAGCCTGGGCAGAAGACGTTGATTGTAGCACAACTGAAATTTCCATATGTTTGTTATTATAATATCTAATGCCTGATTAAGGTATGTATGTTTGACCGAGTGAAGGATCAAATAGCATGGTTGAAAGGAATAATTGTCCTGTTGCTTGCACATGAAGGGGATAGAGGTAACTTTGGAAATTAAATTTATATTGATATAAAATATATTGCAATATCTGAGGTAGTATTGCAGTTGATATCGGGACGGATATGGAGAGAATAGCGTTGGATTGTAACAAATCATTTATTTTTTTTCCATCATTTTTTACTCTATTTTAACTATTTTAAGTTTTACGTAGATCACTTTAATAGGCAGTGGCACAAGAGGTAATACTATTTAAACTTCAGCTGCCTTACATACCATGCCACACGCTCACTAGCAGCGTAAAGAGTCCTCTTAAACATACTGACCTATTCTCTCCTAATATGCACGCCATCTAACTAGATAACAAGGACCTCTTTTCCCTCCTTTTATAAACCCGCTCAGTGCTTTGGAGAATCTCCTCTCCTATTGTTATGACACTTTTACTAGTAGATGCAATGGCTGCCCGGCATAATAACACCTGGCAGCGTGGAAGATTGATTTATTATGCTTTTCAACACTGATGATTTATTTTTCAAAATCCTTTAGAGCACCAAAGAGAGAAAGTGGCACTTAGTTAGCATAGAGATAGCTTTAGAGAGTAAGACTTGGAATAACTGGATGTTTATTTGTCTATAGATTTGGGTTACAGTGTGATAGTTAGCTATCAAGGACTTTTTTCCTTTATTTTTTATTGCAGGCTATACTTGCTCCTTTTCCCTCCTCTTCTGCTAAATGCTACTATATATGGACTTGAGGAGTTTTGGGAATAGACTGAAGACTGAACTGATTTGGATAGCTTACTGATTGGAGAACGATGGCAACATGGATTGTATAAGGAAATTAAGTTGGATTTCCTCTTGAGTACATTGATTCTGATGATTACAACGCAGACCACATATATTAAGATGTTACTGATCCTATAATATTGACTGGAGTTACCTGGTGGTCAATAGAACTGTCACAAAGTGTCGGATTTTAAGACGTTCCAGTCTCTTGTATGGGGAACGGTATCTGTTTCCATGTATAAATAAATTAATATATATATATATATATATATATATTTATATATATATATATATATATATACACAAACACACACACACACACACACACACATATATATATATATATATATAAACATATATATATATATATATATAATGTTTATATATATATATATATGGGTATATATACACACACACATATATATATATATATATGGGTATATATATACATATATATATGTATACATATATATATATATATATATGTATATATATATATATATATATTTATATATATATATATATATATGTGTGTGTGTGTGTGTGTGTGTGGGTGTGTGTGTCTGTGTGTCTGTGTGTATGTACGTATATTCTTTTACCAATATTAGTCCCACTGTATAACAGGGTCAATTCGTAGTAACCTTTTTCATGATTCTATTCGTTGCATTTTCTTCCCAAAGTTCCATCCCCCGCGCCCCCATTTCTGGTATACTCTAAGGTCTCTTGATTGGTTCTACTCTCTTCGTTCTTAGCACAAAGCTATAGACTCTTAGACAAGCTTTCCAAAGCCTTGTCTTTTGTATTACATATACCACACATTCTTCATTTACCTTGAGTCGCCCTCCTATTTAATAGATATACTCTAATAATCCATTTCTCCCTCCTTTCCTCGGTTCATTCCAACAGCTCTCTCTCCTTCAATGAAGGTTTTAACAGAAGTCCTTTTTGTAGCTTCAACACTAAATAATCGATTATAGTCATTACAAATATTGTTGAAGCATTACGAATATTTGTTCGACGAATTCTAGAATTATTAGATATAATAAAAAATTCATATGAAGAAGGATGTTTACCATATGCTCGTTCTCCTTTTTCTTTCAATTATTTTGTTCTTTTGGAACTTACAATGAACAGACTTAATTAAATTCACATATTCAAGAGGAATTCCATAATAACGGAGGACTCCCCACAAAATTGCCCGGTGCACACTATCAAAGGCTTTTCCATAGTCCACAGATGCTTTAAATGACCACGTTTCTGCCACATATAATAGTACGGGCCTGATAACTGTCTTATATATCTTCATTTAAAGCGTTAATGACATTTTCGTGTCTAAAACAACTCTAGTTACTCCTCTATATTTTCACCATGCTTCTTTCTCTCTGGCTCACCGTTTTTTTTTTTTTTTTTTTTTTTTTTGGTTGTACTTTAGTGCCATACTATGGTCCACTTAAAAGTTATTTTCTGTGTGTCATTCTCTACTACTAATCATTATCTCCAGCTTCCATATGTTTACCTCCAACCCTTTTTTTTTTCTAAGCCTCTTTACCATGATAAAACTTTTTTTTTTTTTTTTTTTTTTTTTTTGCAGTTCTTGTTTTGTGTATACTAACATAACAAAAAAAAAAAGAAGAAAAAAAAAGTTCCCCTTATTGTGCCAGCACGTCAGTTATTGCCTCTAGATATACTTATATCACTAACCTAACTCACTTTTCTGATACTCCCTCTCTTCCTCAAACACCAACAGGCTATTTTTCTTGGTACCCTGTCATAGTCCTTTTGAAGGTCCATAGAAAAACATGTAAACTTTTCTGTTATCTTCTAGACACTTCCTCTAGACTAACTTTACCATA
>NC_090742.1:92986398-92988898 GCF_036898095.1 Palaemon carinicauda | reverse complement strand
AGATTAAGAATGCAACATCTTGCATATATTAAAAAAAAGAGGAGTGGTAAACTTGCAGCGCAATCACTTAGTGAATCTATTGCAAAATCATTGTAGTTTTGTCTTCATAACAATTTCGTAGAGTTCTAGGGATGCGAGGCAACAATCAATTTCATTACCATTATAAATAATTTTTTGATGTGATTTAATTCGAGGAATTTTCTGGGCCATGTTGAATTATAGCTAACACAACTCAAACTTCCACGTGGTAAACCTTTGTTGAATTCCAATCGCAAAACTGGCTTTCTTGGAATCATAATTTGTATACGGAATTTGAATAGAATATAATTTAATAGGTTTTCCTGAACCCAATTAAAAATTTTGTTAACGTATAAGATGAGAGAAGATCACGTAGAACTCTTTTTTGGCCAATTTACATCTATGGGAGGATGTAATAACAACCCAACTGCCCGTCAGTTTTCTGCCGCTTTCAAAAGAATTTTAGTTCATAACGACTTGCAGGAGTGGTCAAATGGAACTGTATACTTCTGGAATCTGTAAATATTCTTTCAGTTCCAAGCAGAGTTAAGGATTGTGCTCTTTCATACAAGTCTTCTGTTCAGGCCATAAATTTTTCAACTGATAAAAACAAAATTCTGCATGACGAACGTTTTGAGATAGAACAAGCAGTTGATTTTGATAACGATGAGGATTACACGTATCTTCCAAGTAGTTAACATTTGTCATAGTGTTCAAGCAACATTGTTGCCCATGTTGCGGGATTCGTTGTCTTTAAACTGGAAAAATCATTGAAGTGTCAAACTTTTATTAATGTTCTTACTGGTACAAATAACAGTTATTTTCATTCTTTAATTAGACTGAAAAATAAAGGTGCTCCAATACACCAATCTGATGACGTAATAAATATATGTCTGTGCTGTGAAAGTAAACCCAGAGAGTTGGTACGCATATGTAGTTGGATTAAAAAGATTATGCCCAAAATTTTAATCTCTATATCGGATTATTTTACTTCTAATGATATATATTTTCTAAATTATGTAAGCATATGTATGAGACTGAACAAGACAATAATCATATTGTGATGCTACAATAGTGTGAGGTCTACCGCCATATGTCGCCTACCCAGGTTGAGGGTGAGGTCTACCGCGTGACCAGCGTCCCAGAGCCTCGCACCTAACCATCGAACATGTTAACTGCCCAAATCCATCAAAAACGAGACCTGTCCACGTGACATGCCCATATAAATGGAAGCAAATGGAGCTCCTAAATCAGTTTTTCCCTCGGTCTGAAAGAGATATCATCGATTGAGGATACTAAAAATGTTGCTGAAGGAGTTTTATAGAAGAGTCATTCTGACAGAAGAAGCAGCACTCGCCTTTTTAAGAGAGCACAATCTCTTGGATACAGTTCAAGAAGCAGATCCATACCGTAAATGGGGTTCTATTATGTAGAAAAAAGAAAAAAGCGTAACAGAGGAGGAGAATTCAAGCCTGTGTTACGTTGCCCTCGAAAGGGTTGTCAAACTACACGGTGTGTTCGTACAGGAAATCAATTTTTCCATTAAACGGACATGAACAACAAATTGCACTGCACCTGTTTGATGTACGAAGAGTGTATCGCTAGAATAAATGTATGGAAATATATGATAACATGTTTGATGTGCGAAGAGTGTATCGCTAGGATAAATGTATGGAAATATATGATAACATGTTTGATGTACGAAGAGTTTATCGCTAGAGTAAATGTATGTAATTAGAAATCCAGTTATATATCTATTTAAGTCATTTCTAAGATATGTTTAAATTAAGTGTTTATCACTTAAAACAAATGTATGAAATGTGTTTTATCTATGAGGGACGAATAATTCAGCAGTAGACCTCACTCTATAGTACTAACGGGAGGTAGATCTCACGCTATAGTGTGGTAGACCTCACGCTATAGTAGCACCCATATTTTTTTACCTATAAAGGCTGTTGCAGAAAAACTCTTGCCAATCCAATATTTTTATGCTGCTAAAAAGTTCTCAGCAAGTTTACTAGCGAAAAATAAAAGAAGTTGTCAGACGTATACAAAACTGATACACTTCAGTGGCCAGTAGTCACTTCTGAATGAATTGTATGTCAACGTATAATTAAAAAAGAAAAAAAAATGAATCGTTTCCTTTGACCTTCTTAATAACTACTTCACTCTAGAGGACAGAAGTCACTTTATCTTAAACGAATTATGATTCTCTGATCAGATTTAACGACTCTCCCAAGCTGTTATCCTCGTTTTACATCTTTAGATACCCGTTGCATATCTGATCAGGAAGGATAAACCCTTTAATCCTTGTATCTGATGAAAACATCAGAAGGAATTATCCGTTTACAAATGACATTTCTATCACTGTCAATCTTCCATTTCCCTGTCCGAGGATTGATCATTCTTAAGATTGTTATAATATTCGGGAGTAACGCAGAAAGGGTAAAGCAATAACTGTTTACTCTCCTAAGTTCTTTCT
>NC_090742.1:92971398-92973898 GCF_036898095.1 Palaemon carinicauda | reverse complement strand
TAACCACAATCACGGGGTTTCTGTATAACACTGGAGATTGTAAGAAAGGTATCACATGCTCCAAGGCCTTTGCAAAAGCCAAACTGCATATAGAGAACAGAGGATTACGGTCAGCAAACCTATTTAGACTTTTACATAATGGAGTAATATTTCCAATTTTACAAGAAGTGCAAAAAGAACATCTTGCAAACTGGTGGAAAATAACAAATATCTTGGGAGTTGAAAAATCTGCAGTCTTCATAAAAAACATTGAACAAACTCTTTGGGTCTACAACTCCATAAGTATAAAGTTTCACTAAGAGCGCTTTAATTTTACGAAACCGCAAAGCTAAACAATTTACTTTAGCCTCAGGAAAACAAGAATGAGGAAGATCAAGTTTCTGATTATTCTGTTCATTGTCAAATACATCAGTCAAAAGGGACGACTTTTGCTTTGGACAGTGAGTGAGAGAGACATCTGCTTTAAGTAAAGGAAAACCTGTTAAGCATGCACCAAAGAGTAGAGATTTGAGGGTAGGTAGTAGACCAGTTACATTCTTGGGTTGCATCAAAACTCTTTTTGGATGGGTTGAATTTTACTCTCTTTTAGTTGAAGCAAAAACTCTCGGAGCAAAAGCTCTTAGGTGAATATAGTTATTTAGAGTCAAATCTGGTCTGTTACGCTTCCAGAGGTGATAGGTCTCCTACCTCTTCTAATAAGCAGGTTTGCAATCATAGTTGAACCTGGGTTTCTTTCACTTGGTATTTTAGCATACAATAATGTTGACCCAACTCTAATCCAAAAGAACAACAAGCTCAACACTATTATGCAATTGTGCCCAATTCAAATTTAAAAGAACACTCAAAAGACCACTCACACCAGGTTGAAATCTTATATAAATCTTACATGAGTATGACATATCAGGGAAAGGCTACTCAGGCTTCACTGCAAATGAAATTAAGGCATGATCAGATGTCCCAACTGCAGAACCAGCCTTACTTGCTGTAATGCCATGGAAGTCAGTGTACACTAGTTCCAAGCAGTTACCAGGCCTGTGAGTAGCTTCTCTTATGATTTATGATTTACTCTCAGCCTGATTCAGAGGCAAAGGTCAAAGCTCTTAAGGCATGTTAATTAGTAGGAAAAACAGAATGACACATCTTGGATAGTGTTCAGTCTTCACTACAAAGGAAATTAAGGAATGGTCAGATGTCCCAACTTGAGAACCAACCTTACTTGTTTCTATGCCAAGGAAGCAAGTGCATAGTAGGTCCAATCAGTTACCAGACCTGTGGGTAGTTTCAGAGGCCATGGTTAAAGCTTTTAAGCCACGTGATTAGTAGGTGAATCAGAATTCAACCACTCCCTATGGTGGACATATAAATCACCAACAAAAACAAAAGTCGTCACTACAGATGAAATTAAGGAATAATCAGATGGCCCAACTTGAGAACCAACCTTAGTTGTTATATGCCAGGGAACCAAGTGCATACTAGGTCCAACCAGTTACCAGACCTGTGGGTAGTTTCACTTATGATTTACTCATAGCCTGATTCACCGGCCATGTTGAAAGCTTTTAAGACACGCGATTAGTAGGTGAGACGAAAACCAACCACTCCCTATGGGAAAAAAAAAAAAAAAAAAAAAAAAAAAAAAAAAAAAAAAAAAGAGGACCTCCTGTCACAATAAGGAAAAACAATATGTAAAAAAATTAATATAAGTAATTAAGAGAACCTATAGAGTAGAGATAAAACCAAATTGATAAAATTAGTGAATATGATGTAGCAGACACACCATGCAAGTCAAAGTAACCTCCAGGATAGCCACTTCATCTGAAGGGAGGAAAGAAAGGATGATTTTGAAAATGAATAAATTTGCAGAAGGTAAAGAAACAGATAAGGCAAGTACAACCTCTTGATAAACCGCCAGAAATCAATGGCCCTTCTTTTAAGCCTGCCCAATACACCATTTCAAAAAATAAGAGGAAGAGAATTAAGATAGAATAGTGTACCCAAGGGCACCCCAGGCAAATGAACTCTAACACAAGAAAATGGAGGAGTAAGGTACAGAGGCTATAGCACTACTTAAAAGTATAAAACAATGGTTTGATTTTGGAGTGCCCTTCTAGAATAGATGCTTATCATAGCTAAAGAGTCTCTTGTACTCTACCAAAATGAAATGCCGCTACCGAACTATTACAGTGCACCTTGATTTGATTGATTTGTGGTACGAATATGAAACAATATTCAACAGATCTTGCAGATTTAAGAACAAAGCCGTCAGAAGAATATTGGGAGATATATGGCAGGACAAGATTAGAAATAAAAATATAATAGAGATTACTCGAGTAATATATGTGGATGACATTATGGTGAAGGGTAGATAGAGATGGTTTTGGCATGTTCTTCGCACTTCCCGAGGGAGATTAGTTAACCAAACTTTTATCTGGGTTCCACAAAGCATGAAAAGAGTTGGAAGACCGAGGTCTACATGGCTGAAGACAATGAAGCGTGAAATATG
>NC_090742.1:92938898-92951398 GCF_036898095.1 Palaemon carinicauda | reverse complement strand
TTTCCTAAGGGTAGTCTGATCACTGGGAATCTAGACGTTTTTGATAAATCAAGTTTTTTTTGCAAGTAAAGAAGAAACACACTGAATGTATTTCTCAAAAATAAAGTTTGCAATCATTAATCAAACCAAAGAATTTTAAATGAGTTGTTTATAATTTAGTATAAGAGTTCTCGTCAATGCAATTATCTGGATGTTAAGAGATTACTGTCGTCCACTTACTCACAATCATACTTTGAGTTTTATGCCCCATAACTTGCACCATGCATTAAGTTCATATTGATCTATATTAAAGTCTTTTGCCACCATTGGCCTACATTCTGGAGATATAATTGATATAGAGAGCTTAGTACGATGTGCATACGCAACAAACTTGTTTTCTTGGCCAAACCACACATCTTGCGTGCATAGTATAAAAGGTAACGGACCAATAACGTTACCCTGAAGAACACCAAGTGTTACATTTCTTTTTTGGTGCTATGCTGACCATCAACAACTACTCTTTGTAATCTATTATTTAGGAATCAGATGATGTTATAAAAATACCCATCTATTCCCATCAGTTCAATTTTGAAAATTAGGGACATGATTAATCGGGTGAAAGGTGATACTAAAAACAAGGCTAAACATTTGCCTGTATAATACAGTTCTGAGTATTTATGAGGAGATATTATTTTTTTGGGGGGACAGTAACTATCTAGATTCACAAATAGTTAAACTTTCAAAAGCAAATATAATTTTATAACTTTTCCATATGAATCCTACACGAAAAAGATATTTATGCAATAATCTACTATCAAATCAAAACACATCACATAAAATGCCATTTTCCAAACTAAATTATGGATCCCCATTCCCGATATGTCGCTTGTCTAGACAACCGTCTGACACAACAAAGCTTCCCTATCTCTCGCCTTTTTCTTCCAAATAAACATCATGGCAATTGACAATTGGACAGGATCGACACTGTGACTGCAGACAACCAGACCCCCTATCCAGTCCCTGTCTTCAATGATTTTTCAAATTTGCCTTTACACTTTCAGCTCCATTTCCTCTACAACCCAGAGTTTCCTTTCAGAGATTCACGGATGCTGGAAATGACGTCGCAACATATTTTCTTCCTCTCGATAACATTTTCCGGTATTCGGAAGGAAAAGCATTTTACTGTTATTATTGTTATGTACCTGTTATTATTTTTCACATTATTATTTTCTTTATTATTAGAGTATCATTATTAACATTATTTTGGTTCATTTTATTTAATACTATTATTACTACTGGATATATTCATACTGGCAAAGTCATTTAAAATACTAACTTATCAAGTACGTGGTGTTGAAAGAAGAGAGAAAAAGTGAAACAAATATCGACCAAGTTAAATATTAACAAATTAAATAGCCTGAAGGTGGAAAAAATTATGCCTCTTGGTGAAGTAATTAAACAGAAATTCCCCCTAGGCTATTGGCTTTAATGAAGTATTAAATGGGATTTTTGTTACGATCATAAAATTTCATATAATTTTTACTACTCAGTTGTAATAATGTATGCATGCATGTTTATATGTATGTGTCGGTTGATTTTTCGGGAGAGAGAGAGAGAGAGAGAGAGAGAGAGAGAGAGAGAGAGAGAGAGAGAGAGAGAGAGAGAGAGAGAGAGAGAGAGAGAGAGAGCGTCCCCTCAATACGAAACTAGATATTTGTTTAGTTATTTAGTCTGAAGTTAAAATCTCTTTGATTTGAATGATGCCTGATTGGAAAGAAGGTATATCAATATGTCTTGTTTTCTGAAGCAAGGAAACCAAAACCGTATTTTCAATTGTTTGTGACCTTGTGGTAGAATGTAACGTTGACCTTATATAGTTCTAGTTGATGACTAATAATGATAATATTGATAATATTAAGTATAATAACCATGCTTAAAATAATAATAATAATAATAATAATAATAATAATAATAATAATAATAATAATAATAATAATAATAATAATAATAATAATAATAATAATCTTTTTATCAATCTACCAAGGCACTTCCAACAATTGGGGGGGATGGGGGGTAGTCCACATTAAAAAAATGGATTTATTATCAAATGTTCCTCTGCCTGATAAGGGACTCAGCTGAATTTGGCTAGTACTGCTTGGGTGCCAGAGCCCACGCAACCCCCCCCCCCCCCTTCTTCCATCCCAAATGAAGCTTCAAATGCTGAGTACCCTAGTACCACTAACTCAGCAGACAACAAGGTGACCTGGGGTAACAGCAAAGCCTATCGGAACTGCAACACAATTGCACGATCTTTTGTCTCTGTCACATCTATCTTCCTGTCACCTAAAGCTTTCTTCATTCCATCCATCCAGCCAAACCTGGGCCTTCACATCGCCTTTTCACCAGACAATCATTTTCCATCCTCTATAAACAACCTCATCCCAATCATATCCACTCTAGATGCTAATTCATTTATCGCCCCCGTTATCACCCCCATTACCTCGTTCATAACCCTATCAAGTCGAGATACACCAGAGATAATCCTCAGGCACTTCATCTGGACTAGATTAAATTTTTGACTCTACGTCAATTTCATTCCCTACAACTATGACCTATACACCACAATTGGTACAACCACTTTCTTATGCAGAACTGTTCTTACATGGATCGCTAACTCTCTATTTTTCAAACTCCGGTCACTGACCCCAACACATGACATCCTTCATTCACTCTCTGACATATATCTGCTCTCACTCCACCATTTATAGCAGCAACAACAGAACCTTAGTACTTAAACTGATCTACTTCATCAAGTAAGTCTCTAGTCAACGTGACTTTCAATCTAGCTTTACCCTACCTTGTTTTGCGTCTTATCATCTTACCTTTACCTCCATTAACTCGAGCTTACTTCTCTCAAACATATTCCAACCTGTGTCACTAATCAACACAGCTTCTCTTCCGAGTTTGCAACCAATACAGAATTGTATTAAGAGAATGCAGACGTTAATGTAGCAAAAATATATGGCTTATTTGAATAGGAAAAACAAATCTAAATGTGCAAAACTTTATCATATATATATACAGTATATATATATATATATATATATATATATATATATATATATATATATATATATATATATATATATATATATATATATATACTGTATATATATATATATATATATATATATATATATATACATATATATATATATATATACTGTATATATATATATATATATATATATGATAAATTTTGCACATTTTTACGTGTTTTTCATATTCAAATAAGCCATATATATTTTGATATATTAATGTCTGGATTCTCTTAACGACCTCGGGATCAGAGCCCCAGGCGAAATCTCACAAAGACAAGAGCTTGGCTCCGGCCGGGAATCGAACCCTGGTCGGCAAGCTTATATAGACAGTGACTAACCCATTCGGCCGAATTCGGCTCTTGTCTTTGTGAGATTTCACCTGGGGCTCTGATCCCGAGGTCGTTAAGAGAATCCAGACATTAATATATCAAAATATATATGGCTTATTTGAATATATATATATATATATATATATATATATATATATATATATATATATATATATACAGATATATATATATATATATATATATATATATATATATATATATATCTATATATATATATATATATATATATATATATATATATATATATATATATATATATATATATATATATACAGATATATTATATATGATATATATACGTGTATATACACACACACACACCCACACACACACACACATATATATATATATATATATATATATATATATATATATATATATATATATATATATATATATATATTACGAAACAACGTATTGCATTATTTTGGACAATATCAGTGCTATAAACAAAAGACTTTTAGATACAAGATGTTTATTGAGAACTTTCTAAAACTCAGTAAATCTATAACTAAATTTTATACCAATATTCATACATTAGCTTAACTTCTGTCAGCATTTAGTATGAAAGAAAATCCGTTTATATATTTTAAAAAGAAAATATTGTTGTATAAATTAGATTCTACTGCAAAACTGAGGTCTTAGGAGCATTTACAAAGAGTAACCTAATCTGTTGACAACAAAAAACTTGGAAATGCAATCAATTCTAAGTGAATTTCATCCGAAATGCCTTGTGCAATTCCCTTCTTTTTTCCCGCACCAATATTTTTGAGCACGCAAAGGTTTTTACGATAGATGTGACACAAAGGGTCTTACCTGCGTCTCTCTCTCTCTCTCTCTCTCTCTCTCTCTCTCTCTCTCTCTCTCTCTCTCTCTCTCTCTCTCTCCTGTACATAAATAAACATATGTATGTATGCACATACATTGATAGATAGACATATAGATAGATAGATAGATATTTGGGAATACACACACGCCCACACGCACAGACACACACGTACGCACACACACACACACACACACACACATATATATATATATATATATATATATATATATATATATATATATATATATATATATATATATATGTATGTACAGTATATGTGTGTGGGCTTGTGTGTATGTGTTTGCATGTTTATTATATTAATTTCCCCATCATTAAACAGTTTATATTAACAGGCTTTGTCTCCAACTAAAATGAAATTAGGATTCAAAGGGTGATTCACATTTATCATAAAACATTCAATGGCTCTTTATAAATTGTCTATCCTAATGATACTTACCCTTTATTTTAACTTCTGTGAATTTTATAATACATTTTGCTCGGTGCCTATATGTTACACAGATTTTCACCTATACGTTTAAACATTTGACCAAAGTGTTTCATGATAAACCATTGATGCATACACCCTCTTTTTCTAAACACCAATCGTTCTTTTTAAAAGTATCCTGTCTGCTGTATTACTTTTCTTTACTGGTGAATTGAATAAATTTCAACTCCCCCGAACTTTCCTTCATCCGAACTAAACTGCTAACCCTAGTGAACCATTCAATTACAATCTCACTACCTTGCTACAAATCATTACTTGTAACCACATCAGATCATAAAACCTTTACTTTCCATAATAGTGTTCTACTTACACCTCACTAATAACTTTCATAATTTGTCTCTCATTTCTATTCAATAAAATATTAATTCACTACTGTATACTCTTTGGACTACATCTGTTAATTCGGTTCTTGTAATCTAAAATCCATTTGCTCATTATGATTTTTATCAATATATATTTCCTTGTGGGAGAACTTAATATTTTATCAAAAGTCTTAACAATTTATTTCCCACCGCACTGATATTCATGTTAGTCATCTCCTGCTGACAACTCACCTATACTCCTAATCATGATCTTCCTTGTTATTCATTCGATAAAATTCTAATGAATACAACCTACACTAACTCAAGTTAATTCCTCTAACTCATATTCATAAACACACTTTTGTCATGTTCCATTCTTTGAATTATAGTCATGGGGCATATAATCTCCACAAATATTGTTTCTTCGGTCCATAGATACATACCACCAATTTTACATCATAGTTTATCCTTATTTTCTACCTAACATAACACTTGTCTTGATAACCCCTCAGATGCATTTTCACACCATCCTGACTATACTCTTACTTCCTCTAAATAATAATCAAATTAATATACCCCAGCCACTCCTCTTCATACAATTTAATACATCAAATAATTTTTACATCAAATCTAAAATAAACTCTATTCATCATTATTTTCACGTACTACTCACCACTATCGTATATTGTTGGAACTCAATATCTGTTCACAGTACCATCTCATTTCTTATCCCCTACCTTTATATTTAAACATCCTATCACACGCACCCTCAAATGTAATTAAAAACCCACAAAAGGAGAATAGAAATATTCTCTCTTTTCTCTCATTCCTATTCAATATATGGTGGCATGTATGTACTTCTAATCAGAATAATCCATGCTTTCATTTCTTTCCGTTAAATATTCTCTACAAAAGGTCCATAACACTTACAACAATTGGTTCTCTACAGCTTTTGCAGGACTCACGCTGTCTTCCTACCGTTACCCCTCTCCGCATCCATTTTCCACACATTTTTGTTTCAAACTCCAAGTGGATCAGTAACTCACCATATTCACAGAGTTATACAAGTTTCCTTTTCTATTTTACTTGTATACATTTATTATTAGAGGATTACACATCTAATCTTTATACTATCTATCTACTTAAATTCTTTTATTGAAAGTTCTGTATCAATAATTCGATCCTGCATAGTGGAGCATTGTATTATTTCGAAAAATGCTGGTATATATCCAACTAGAGATTTTTCATCTAGAGGTAACAAAAGAGATATACCCTTGTGTTTTTTATCTGAACGCGATTACTTCGCTTGGCTATTACCGCTGCAAATAAAAGGCCAATTAGGGGAATTACAAAGCCTGCATATATTTTCCCACACACACATCTCTGTCTGTCTCTCTCTCTCTCTCTCTCTCTCTCTCTCTCTCTCTCTCTCTCTCTCTCTCTCTCTCTCTCTCTCTCTCTCAGAATGTCATCGCTGCTGTTGTTGATGCCCCACGTATTTTCCTTTGTGTTGGCATAAAGAGATTCCAGATGCATGTACCGAGTTGGTTGGGTTAATATGAAAAATTCTTGGAAGGTTTTGTGTCGTCCTCCAAGAAGAAAGATGGCGGGAGAAAAAAACTATTTTGATATCTTTTCGAATATCAAACCTTTTATACCAGTATGCGTTAAAGAAAGGGCTAGCGACACTCATTCAGAAAGTAGGAAAAAAGTTATTTTCAGTCTTATATGTTGTGAAGTAAATATTAATTATTCTATGGATGATGAAAAAAAAACTATTTAGTTCACATCAATATTTATTACAATACAAATTTCTTATTCTTTTTACGAGCTTGGCCTTGTAAAACCTAAATTCATACTCATTGTTCGATGACATTTAAGGAGAGAGAGAGAGAGAGAGAGAGAGAGAGAGAGAGAGAGAGAGAGAGAGAGAGAGAGAGAGAGAGAGAGAGAGAGACTATTTTATTCTTAAAAACATTTTTATAGCGTTCGTGAAGACGTGATACAAAACAGTACAAAAAACAATGATTTATTTCCGGTACCTCTTAATAATAAGACACGCTACACTCATTACATTTACCCCAGATATGCCACGCCTCCCAGTTACTCAAACCTTGCCGTGTCTAATGCAATAGTCGATAATTATGCGACTGAGCTAACATTTTCTTTGTTATATAGGGGAGGGTTGTAATTCTTGACATGTATTTAAAACAAAAACAAAAAAAATCTCTTTCTCTTAACCCTACCTACCTGGTCGATGATTTGGGTTTTACCTACTTGAAATACATGACGAGGACGTCCTGTAAAATGAAGGTAACCCGTTTATAAGAATTGCGGACATTATACCGATCCCATAAAATTACGCACTTTATAACTATACTGGATTATCCTTTTATTCCGAAAGGGTTGGGGTAGCCTACTATAGACGTCCATGACTCGCATTGAGCTGGTTGGAAGGTCCAGCCCCGCTCAGGCCAGATAGCTCTCAGTAGTAGCTGCAACCTCGCCGTTCTTGTGAGCCAGGGATGTTGGTGATGAAGTATAAGTATACTTGTTGAGTCATTGTATGGCCCACCCAGGTCCTATCATGGTTGGAGAGGAAGGTCACTCGCTGATGATGTGTCTAGGAAATCCTCACATCCTTTTAAACTGAGTTCATGGATGAATATTTATTTCATCCGGTGTCGAAAATTGAATGTTTGGGTAATAAATTCCTACGATGTCAGGATATCTATATTGATAAACATGCGCTGTAAATACCTAATCCCAATATGTTGTTGAATTAATCGTTTCCAGTTGATCATTGCCACGAAAGGTAATGCTCTTTTTATGGGCTCCTATCAAATTGGCTTGAAGAAATGGAAATACTGTATATACGAATGTAACACTTGGAATTAGCGTTATAAATATTTTCTATACGAGTAACTTATTATTATTATTATTATTATTAATATCCAAGCTACAACCCTAGTTGGAAAAGCAAGATGCTATAATCCCAGGGGCTCCAACAGGGAAAAATAGCCCAGTGAGGAAAGGAAATAAGGAAATAAATAAATGAAGAAAACAAATTAACAATAAATCATTCTAAAATAAGTAACAACGTCAAAACAGACATGTCATACATAAACTATTAACAACATCAAAAACAAATATGTCATAAATAAACTATAAAAAGACTCATGTCCGCCTGGTCAACAAAAAAGCATTTTCTCCAACTTTGAACTTTTGAAGTTCTACTGATTCAACCACCCGATTAGGAAGATCATTCCACAACTTGGTAACAGCTGGAATAAAACTTCTAGAGTACTGCGTAGTATTGAGCCTCGAGATGGAGAAGGCCTGGCTATTGGAATTAACTGCCAGCCTAGTATTACGAACAGGATAGAATTGTCCAGGGAGATCTGAACGTAAAGGATGGTCAGAGTTATGAAAAATCTTATGCAACATGCATAATGAACTAATTGAACGACGGTACCAGAGATTAATATCTAGATCAGGAATAAGAAATTTAATAATCGGTAAGTTTCTGTCCAACAAATTAAGATGAGAATAAGCAGCTGAAGATCAGACAGGAGAACAATACTCAAAACAAGGTAGAATGAAAGAATTAAAACACTTCTTCAGAATAGATTGATCACCGAAAATCTTGAAAGACTTTCTCAATAAGCCTATTTTTTGTGCAATTGAAGAAGACACAGACCCTCTATGTTTCTCAAAAGTAAATTTACTGTCGAGAATCACACCTGAAATTTTGAAAGAGTCATACATATTTAAAGAAAAATTATCAATACTGAGATCCGGATGTTGAGGAGTCACCGTCCTTGACCTACTTACAATCATACTTTGAGTTTTGTTAGGATTCAACTTCATACCCCATAATTTGCACCATGCACTAATTCTAGCTAAATCTCTATTAAGGGATTCACCAACCCTTGATCTACATTCAGGGGATGAAATTGATGTAAAGAGAGTAGCATCATCTGCATATGCAACAAGCTTGTTTTCTAGGCCAAACCACATGTCATGTGTATATAGTATGAAAAGTAATGGGCCAAGAACACTACCCTGTGGAACACCGGATATCACATTCCTATAATCACTATGGTGCCCATCAACAACAACTCTTTGAGATCTATTACTTAAAAAATCAATAATAATGCTAAGAAACGACCCACCCACTCCCAACTGTTTCAGTTTGAAAACAAGGGCCTCATGATTAACACGGTCAAAGGCAGCACTAAAATCAAGGCCAATCATACGAACTTCCCGACCACAATCAAGGGATTTCTGTACAGCATTGGAGATTGTAAGAAGGGCATCACATGCTCCAAGGCCTTTACGAAAACCAAATTGCAAACTAGGGAGTAGATGATTACCTTCAGCAAACCTATTAAGACGTTTTGCCAGAAGACGTTCAAAAACTTTAGATAATATGGGAGTTATGGAAATTGGGCGGTAATCAGTGGGACTTGAGCTACCACAAACACATTTACATGAGGAGTAACATTACCAATTCTCCAACTAGTGCTAAAAGCTCCTCTTCTTGCTAACTTGCGCAAAATAACAGATAACTTTGGAGCTAAGAAATCTGCTGTCTTTATAAAAAACAAAGGATAAATACCATTTGGGTCTACACCTCCATAAGCGTCAAGGTCCACCAACAAAGCTTTAATTTCACGAGATCGAAAAGCTAAACTAGTTAGTTTAGCCTCAGGAAAACAGGAATGAGGAAGTTCAAGTTTTTCATTACTCTGTTTACTGTCAAAAACATCAGCCAAAATGGTTGCCTTTTCCTTTGGACAGTGAGTGACTGAGCCATCTGGTTTAAAGTAAAGGAGGAACTGTTGCATCTACACCAAAGAGGGCAGATTTAAGGGTAGACCACATTTATGTTCCTGAGTTGTACAAAAAAGTGTTTCTTTTATGGTTAAATTGTACTCCTTTTCAATTGAGGCATAAACTCTCTGAGCAAAAGCTCAAAGCTGAGTATAGTTGTTCCAGGTCAAATCTAATCTGTTACCCTTCCAAAGATGATAGGCCTCCTGTTTCCCCAAATAAGCACATCTACAATCATCATTGAACCATGGTTTGTCCTTTACTCGGTACCTTAGCACACGAGAAGGGATACGCCTATCAATTATGTTGACTAGATTCTCATTCAAAGGGACAACAGGATCTACACTATTATTTAATTAAAAAAAAAAAAAAGTTGCGGGTTTTAGGTCTCCACAGAGACGATTTACATCGTCCTCCTCGGGCGACCATTAGCCAGCTGGGACTATCACTAGTCCCCTCTAACCCCCCCCCCCCCCCAGGCGCCACGTGGGAGTACCCCCCCGGTAGAAGGTCTCACGGTATTCGCGTCCCTGGCGGGGACCGAACTCGGGACCTCAAGCACAAAAGATCATGTAAAATCCCATTCCAGTCTGCTTGGGATTTCATATAAATTTTACAAGAATATGATATATCAGGGACAGGCTGGTCAGTCTTCACTAATAATGAAATCAAGGCATGATCAGATGTCCCGACTGGAGAACCAACCTTACTAGTTATAACGCCAGGGGAGTCAGTGTATACGAGGTCCAAGCAATTACCAGACCTGTGAGTAGCTTCATTTATGATTTGCTCACAGCCTGATTCAGAGGCAAAGTCTAAATCTCTTAAGCCATGGCGATCGGTAGGAGAGATAGAACTTAACCACTCCCTATGGTGAGCATTAAAATCACCAACAAAGAAAAAAAGAAGCCTTTCTATCATCTTCTTGTATCTTAGTCATAATGGTAAGAAGACAATCGAAGATAGAAACATCTATGTCTGAATTCCGGTAGATCGAACACAAATAAAAGTTGTTATGCCTGCTACAAACTTTTATTACCTGAATCTCATGACATCCACATTGATAGCAGGACTTATGAGAAGCAGGGTACTCGGTCCTAATATACACCGCCATTCCCCTGGCCCTAGGGATGGCATCACGTTTCAACATTATTGGCTTCTTAAAACCAGTTATAAGGAGCTCAGATGAGTGCCTCATATTAGAAACCAAAGTTTCTGAGCACAAAATAATATCATACTGTCTGGACGCAACTGTAAGGTCTTGGATATTTCCATGAAGACCACGAATATTGCAATACAGAAAACGACATTGACGAAATCTATGACGTACTGGTCCCGGATCTCGCGCAATGTCTCCAGACAGCATAAGAATTAATAGAAATAAAAAAGAGACATCATACTTAAAAACTAGATTAACAAGAATTATAGCAAAAACAATACGTACAGAATTATAAACAAAGTGATTGATGATACCCATAGACTATAGTAAAAAGTCGGAAAAACTGGTCAACATGGAGGAGCCGATACACCGTGTTCTCTGCAAATTATACAATATGAGTCTGTATGAATATTTCTATCGATAATTTACTCACTAATACCATCTAAAGATTCGTATTTCCCTCAATTTGATTTTTAAAATAAAATTTTAAACCTGTTGAAAAAGAAATAAATGAACTCTCTTTAACAAAGGAAGACAGGTTGGAGGTAATCTCTAACAAAAGTCATGAAATCTGTTTAGTTAATATATTTCCAATGACGAGTAGGACTTTACAGTTTATTAGGCTAAAACTCTTTATAAAAATCAATGATCCAAGATGAAGCGACTCTTCTGTTGTCTTTCTTCCCTTGAGTTCATAACAAAGAACTCTCCTCTCCTCAGATCCTTGAACATTAGAATTAGCAAAGATGTCTCTATATTGTTCAACTGTATTGATTTAAAAGCTCTCTCTCTCTCTCTCTCTCTCTCCTCTCTCTCTCTCTCTCTCTCTCTCTCTCTCTCTCTCTCTCTCTCTCTCTCTCTATTATTCGGATATTATAATGAACTTACGATAAACGTATCTTGAAATCATCAATAAAGGAAAATTGATTGGATTTATAGCTACAAATCAGAATCAGATATATGAGTTATAATATATATATATATATATATATATATATATATATATATATATATACATATATATATATATATATATATATATATATATATATATATATATATATATATACATATATATATACAAAATCATAATGATCATCTCTTACTACGTCTATTGACGCAAAAGACCATGGTTATATTTTTCCAGTCATCTATATCTTGAGCTCTTGAATCAATACTTCTTCAGTTATAATCTCATACTTCACAATTCATAGTTTCATGTTATGTAGGCCTGGGCCTTCTAACTCTGCAAGTGCCTTGTGGAGCCCAGTTAAAATTACAGTGACCTAATCTCTCTTGGGAGTGCGAATGGCATGTCCAAACCATCTCCATCTACCCCTCTCTATGACCACATCCACCGTATGGCACTCGAATAGTCTCTCTTAGAGTTTCATTTCTAATCCTGTCCTGCAATTTAACTCCCAATATTTTTTTCTGAG
>NC_090742.1:92906731-92930898 GCF_036898095.1 Palaemon carinicauda | reverse complement strand
TATATATATATATATATATATATAATATATATATATATATATATATATATATATATATATATAAATATATATATATATATATATACTGTATATATATAAATATATATATATATATATATATATATATAAATATATATATATATATATATATATATACTGTATATATATAAATATATATATATATATATATATATATATATATATATACATATATATATATATATATATATATATATATATATATATATATATATATATATATATATATATATATATTTTTGGGCTCAAGCCATGTCGTCCTGATGGAAGTTCCTATAGGGTAGCTTCCTAGGGTATATTACAACTACGGCGATATTCCCAGAGAATTTACCTTAAGGTACCAGAATTCTAACTCCTGGAGCGAGTATCCCTCGTGAAAGGGATATCGCGACATATCAGAGGACGTATTCTAGACACGTCACATGGCAATCTACGACCTGAACAGAGATTCGTCTCGTAGGAGGGAGATTGACGAGATACGAATTCGGGAAAGAAAAAGGGGAGCCGCTCCCAAGGCTTCCCTATCCCCCGATTCGTATGCGTGCCTGGCGCCAATCCTGGCGCCATCTGTATTCCTTTTTGCGTAGCTTAACAACTCGGTGTTTTTTCCTGTTTTTCTCGCAAATCTTGGATTTATTCAGCTTTTCATGGCTTCTTCGTCTTCGTTGACCTCGGATAAGTTGAGTATAGTGTCTGTTATGTATAAATGTAGGCTCTTGGTAAAATTTTGAGTGATTAATAGGATTAATCTTTGATACAAGAGCCGTAGCCTACCAGAGGTGTCCTGGACACTGTCACTCGCTAGGTATAAATTAGTTAGTCAGAGTGACATTCCTGGTTGTTTTGCTTAATAAAATTTAGCTATTTAGCTTTACATAGGATTTCCTTTCGTGCTTAGTATTATTTGGCGAAGTATTCGCCATTCTGGCCTACGCTAGGCCATGTAGCCTAGTCGTTTGGTCCTAGTACTTAATGCATGATTATGGTTTTTCCGAGTGTAATTAAAATTTTATTGAAGCTTTAGGCTATATTTTATACATGTTAGACTGTGTGGAATATTTCCAAGATTGTATACGTGAGAGTTTCGGTGAATTAGGTAATCGATTCTCTTGGTGCCTAGGCTAATTGCTTATGGAGCCTTAGTATACTTTATCATACTCCCCGGTTGCTTTCTTTTCTTCGGAGAAGGTATGCAATCCCTTTCCCTCTGTTTAAGCCTTGGGCTTATCCCTAAGTGGTTTTTTCCGAATTTATTTTCGATAAAACTATACTAGGGTGTTACTGTACCTTCCTGTTCCAGCAGAGTCTGGTTCAAAGAGGGTCAGAACAACAGAGTTTTTAGTCTGAGTCCGTGTTGTTTGGCTTGGGGCAGAGTCTCCCTCGCTGACCTAACACTTACAAAGGGAGCTGAGCTCCCTTAGGTCACTGTCGAAGGTTTCTGTAGTTATGATTCCTTCTTGTGTGATCGACCAGACTAAGTCCTGTTGCTGTTCTCGGGGAGGATAAATCTTCCCTTGGGAGTTGCAACGCCTTCCTTGCTTTGGTGCTCTGGAAGCTGGCAGGTATTATACTACTGCGCTGGCCCTTTCCCTTAGATCTCCCTTAGGCTAAGACAGAGTTCTTGGCTACGGGTGATCTGTCACTAAAGCAAGGTTGGCAGGACCCTCTTGTCCCTTCCCCCTCTATCTCCGTAATGGCCTAGCCATTACTGTACTGTACCTTGCCGGCCGGCAGAGCTGGCCGGCAGGGGTATTACTGTACCATATGTCATTCTACTTCTGGACCTAGTATAGGTTGGGATTTGGATTGACTAAGCCCATTGCCGGCCGGCAGAGACGCTGGACGGCAAGGGTCTTATGTTTTCGAGTGCTGCCCGGACCTCTCTTGGTCCCTCATCCATGCCTGCCGGCAGAGCCGGACGGCATTGGTCAAGGAAGCCTGAATTAAGTTTCTCCCCTTCCTTATATGCACTCTTTCGGTTGCCGGGCTGGGGGGGTTGTGTACACTCTTATCCCGGCATCCATTCTATTTTCTTCTAGTGCTGTACCTGTCCCGGCAGCCGGCCTATGAGGCCGGCAGCCGGGCAGGGGTAGTCTTCTGGTTCTTTTGCTGCCGGCTGGCATCGGTCTTGTACCTTTGCCGGCCGGCTTATGTCAGTCCTTGTCTGCCGGTCACCAAGAGTGTGGCCGGCAGCTGGGTACTACCTTGTGTAGTTGCTGGCCGGCAATCATTGCCGGCCAACACTGGCTGTTGCTGGCCGGCAGCTGCTGCCGCCGGCACAGGCATTTGAACCAGAGGGCTGCCGCCCTATAGCTGTTAAGTAGTATACTTTAAAGCTAATTGTGGTGTGTGCCGGCCGGCAAAGGCAGGCCGGCACACATCCTCCTATACTGTACTAGTATTCTTCTGTATAGCATATACAGTAAGAAGAAAACTATAGTAAAAGTTTAGGTACAGCACTGTATCTTCTAACACTATTGTGTTTTCTTACACAGCCCTTTGCTGTTGCCCTCAGACAGGAAGCAGAGTTCTTCCCCGTCTATTATCCAGGATTTTTAAAATCATTGCCTAGGTGTGAGCTCCACCTGTTTCCTATGGAAACCTTGCATTGGTTACTCTAGTAGAGATAAACCATTTTTGATTTTATTATCTGGAAGGCTGCAACAATGGGTTGTGAGGGAAACACAAGTGTGTGTCTTTCATTTATGAATTGTTATGCTATACTATGCATATCCAGTGATACATAGTTCACTTGATACTCATGGAAATTTCTTCTCTTTACAGAAGGACACTCCGAAGTGGGGAAGTGCTTTCTGCAATGTCAGCAGCAAGAACCTCTGCGGACATGAGTTTTGTAGGAGACACGCAGCATACGCTGTCTCCAAGGATGATCTCCGGTATTGGGACCCTCAGGTATGTACTGTGTGCACTAACCTGATTAATGAGACATTTAAATAGCTAGGAAGAAGCTTCGTACCTGGGTAAGGGGCTTCCAAAAGTACACTTCTGGCCCTTATCTTCCAAGTGAGAAGATGAGGGCGTATCTTTTCCCTAAGGCATCAGCTGAGGCAGTGATTCCACAGCCTCAAGAGGAGATCCCCTAAGTTCAGATCCAGGTGGATGCTGAAGTCGCGGTCGCGATGCAAGACATCCAGCTAAATGACAGGATATCTGATGTGGACGGGTGTCAGGAGGAAGACCTCCTTGCAGAAGCCCAGGATGAAGTTCAAGTCCCTCTACATCGGCCGGTCTCCCAGTAGAGCTGGGACAGGCCCTCTCTTCTATTGTTGGAATGATCCAACAAATGCAGAAGGAGAATCAGGAGAAGGCGGCTGCAATGGAACTGCGAATGCAGTGCCTTGCAGAATCACATGGGCCCCAGAAAAGCTCAATGTGAAAGACCTTCCTTTGTGCTCGGATGCTAACCCATGGAGGTATGCTGAGCACATGTCGATGACGACTGGAAAGATCGTCATCTCGGATATGCTGGGCTCAGTTCCCCTGGAGGGTGGAATTCTGGCCCAGCAAGGCACCATATCCGGACTGTTATGTCCGGCTGAGGAAGGAACCAGCTTCAAAGGAGGAGGCAGAGCCGAAGGAGGTCATAGTGATGACCATGCTAAGGCTCAAGCTCTACTTTCATCTTCGATGAAAGAGAGGGGCTTCTCTAACTCAAAGGTAGCTGCATTGAATAGGAAGCTCCCTTCCTTTGTGTCCTCGCCTACTAGAGCCTTCCCCCTTTTTACAGAAAGGGTTTCTGGCTGTACTAAAAGCAATCGAGGCCGGCAAGTCTTGCCCCTCCCTAGAGGAGTGTAAACCCTTGTCGCTGGCCCTGCCTATGGACCACAAAGATTGGAAGGACGTCCATCTTACGTTCTAAGTGGAAAGTTGGAGGCTGATATTGCCGGACGTCAGTTCGGCAAGGACCCCCCTAAGCTGTCTGACTTTCTTTTGCGAAGTGAGCTCGATACAAAAGAAAGACTGACTGCCTCAATGTCTCTTCAGACTACTCTCGAGACGATGGCAAGTGACCCCAAGGTCCATGAAATGTTCATGGTAGTGGCCAAGCCTCATCTGGCCACAGTGACGAAGGACCTTTATGGCTTCGTCAAGGCAAGGAGAGCTTGTAGGGAGTTCGTGTTTACCTCGGCTACAGTGAGGCACGAGCTAAAGAAACTAATCTC
Source organism: Palaemon carinicauda (assembly GCF_036898095.1). Lineage (NCBI taxonomy): Eukaryota > Metazoa > Arthropoda > Malacostraca > Decapoda > Palaemonidae > Palaemon > Palaemon carinicauda. Next base: position 92,926,675 of record NC_090742.1, on the reverse strand, counting down.
CTCCAACATTTGGGGAAAAGACCTTTTTTCCCTACCGACTTGGTCAAAGAAGTTTTTGATAAAGCCACCTTGGAGAATAGAAACCTTCTCCAGAAGTGGGACCTGGCTATCGAAAGAAAGTCTTCCCCGAATGAGGGTCCTCAACCAAAGAGGAAGACTATGAGGACTAGGCTACCGTCTCGGCCAGCCAAGCCTCTTAGACAGCAACAGCAACTGCAATTGCCATTGCCCCCAGTGCCCCAGATCGTGGCACAAACCCCGACCACCTTTCAGTGGGTACCCCAGGCCGTGTCGACACAGTCCACGGCATTCACCCCAGCGTTGGAAGGGCAGTCTACTTCCTTCCGAGCAAAGCCTAGAGGAGCAGCCAGAGGCTCGTCTAGACGCCCCTCAAGGGGAAGGGGATTCAGGGGTGGTCGTGGTCAGGAAGGCAAGACCTCAGGACGGCAGTCCAAGTGAGGTGATACCGGTAGGAGGGAGACTTCTGAAATTTCGGGATCGGTGGACCTTCGATCCCTGGGCCCACAGCCTACTCAAGAATGGATTGGGCGGGAGCTGGTACAGCACTCCACCCCCGTACCTTCGGTTTTTTCCAACACTCCACCCCCGTTATGGAGGAGTACGTTCAAGAACGGTTGGAGAAAAAGGGTGAAGCCCATCAATTTCTAAGGGAGGCTGTTTTGTGTTCCCAAGAAAGACTCGGAAAAGCTCAGAGTCATTCTGGACTTGTCGCCACTTAACAAGTTCATAGTGAATTGCAAATTCAAAATGCTAACACTGCAACACATAAGGACCTTACTGCCCAAGAGGGCATATTCCGTCTCTATAGACTTGTCAGATGCCTACTGGCACATTCCAATTAGCCATCGACTCTCCCCCTACCTAGGGTTCAGGCTACAGCGAAGACTATACGCCTTCGGAGCCATGCCATTCGGGCTAAACATAGCCCCAAGGATTTTTACGAAGCTTGCGAGCGTAGCTCTCAAACAATTTCGCCTAAAGGGAATTCAGGTAGTAGCCTACCTGGACGACTGGTTGGTGTGGGCAGCATCCGAGACAGAATGCTTGCAAGCTTCCAGTCAGTGATCCAGTTCCTAGAGTACCTAGGCTTCAAGATCAACAGAAAAAGTCTCGACTTTCTCCATCTCAAAAGTTCCAGTGGCTAAGATCCACTGGGACCTTTTGTCACACCGTTTCTCCACCCCAGCGAAGAAAAGGAAGGAGATAGCGGGTTCTGTCAAGAGACTTCAAGATTCCGAAAGGATATCAAGACACGAGCAGGAGAGAGTACTGCGCTCTCTCCAGTTTGCTTCGGTGACAGACCCAGTGCTAAGAGCACAGCTAAAGGATGCAATCGGAGTTTGGAGAAGTTATGCATCAAACGCGTGAAGAGATCTGAGAAGACCAGCCGCTTCGGCTAAGTACTCTTCTCAGGCCTTGGTCCCAAGCCAGACATCTAAAGAAGTCAGGTTCTTCTTCAGCCACCTCCCCCGTCGGTGACGATTCACTCAGACGCCTCAAAGGAGGGATGGGGAGGTCACTCTCATCGGAAAAAAGTCCAGGGGACTTGGTCCAGGCTATTCAAGACCTTTCTCATAAAACTTTCTAGAAGCTAGGGCAGTGCTCCTTACCTTAAAGAAAGTCTCCCCGCGTCATTCGTTCCACATAAAGTGGTAATAGACAGCGAGGTAGTTGTAAGATACTTGAATCGACAAGGATCGAGGTCACCACCTCTCAACCAGGTGATGTTGGCCGTCTTCCGATTGGCGGAAAAGAAGAAGTGGTACCTGTCGGCAGTTCACCTTCAAGGAGTCCGCAATGTGACAGCGGACGCTCTATCCAGGTTCACACCGATAGAGTCGGAATGGTCCTTAGACGCAGGATCATTCTCCTTCATTCTGAATCAGTCCCAGAACTGCAGATAGACCTCTTTGCGACGAAAGACAACAAGAAGTTGCCCCTGTACGTGCCCCGTACGAGGACCCCTTAGCGGAAGCAGTGGGCGCGATGTCCCTCGACTGGAACAGATGGTCCAAGATTTATCTGTTCCCTCCTCACAACCTTCTGTTGAGGGTCCTCAACAAACTGAGATCCTTCAAAGGGTAGCGGCAATAGTGGCCCACAAGTGGCCGAACAGCGTGTGGTTCCTCCTGGCATTGGAACTGTAGCTGAAGTTTGTACCACTACCAGATCCAGTTCTGACCCAGCGAGTCCAGAAGTCAACTGTCTGCGCTTCATTACAGAAAACCCGGACCCTGCAGTTCATGATTTTCTCTCCCTAGCGGTGAGAAAGCGTTTCGGGATTTCGAAAGCCAGTATAGACTTCCTTGAGGAATATAAATGCAAATCTACTAGAAGGCAATATGAGTCATCTTGGAGAAAATGGGTGGCCTTTTGTCAAGGCGAAGATTCCGCAGGAGATCTTGACAGACTTCTGCTTATCTTTTTTCCCCACCTCCATGGTCAAGGGTTGGCAGCGAACACGATTTCAGCGTGTAAGTCTGCTTTGACAAGACCCATTCTATATGCCTTCCAGGTCGACCTAGGTAACGAGATCTTTAATAAAGTCCCGAAAGCCTGTGCTAGGCTCAGACCTTCAGCACCTCCAAAGCCCATTTCATGGTCTTTAGACAAGTTCTTCATTTCGCTTCTCTGTTGAGCAATGAAGAATGTGCGTTAAAGGATTTGACACAAAAAGTTATTTTCCTAATTTGCACTCGCGTCCGGGGCCAGGGTTAGTGAAATTGTAGCCTCTCGAGAGAGGCAGGTCGTGTTCAGTTCCTGGATGGGGAAGAACTGAACCTGTTTCCGGATCCTACGTTTCTCGCCAAGAATGAGTTACCCACCAACAGGTGGGGTCCCTGGAGAATCTGCCCTCTGAAAGAAGATGCATCTCTATGTCCAGTAGAATGCCTAAAGGTCTATCTTCATAGAACTTCAGACTTCAAGGGTGGTCAACTATTCAGGGGAGAAACATCAGGCTCAAATTTATCTCTGAATCAACTCAGAGCAAAAATCACATATTTTATTCGCAGAGCGGATCCTGACAATACACCCGCAGGTCACGATCCGAGGAAAGTTGCCTCATTCTTAAATTTCTTTAATTGCATGGATTTTGAACATCTCCGTTCATACACTGGCTGGAAGTCTTCCAGAGTGTTCTTTCGCCACTATGCGAAGCAAGTAGAGGAACTAAAAGAGATCTGTGGTAGCAGTGGGTCGCGGTGTTAACCCTACTGTTTAACTCTGCGAGGAACAGTGGTCTTAATTGGGACGATTAATTCCAGGGTGAGTGTGTAGTTACATACTGTACTACAAACTAAGTGAGGGCACTGTGTTGCCCATCCAGACTGTTCCATTTCCGAAGGTGAACCTAGCATAAGTGCAGACATGTGTGCCGAGCGTTTCTAACGCTAATGTCATTGATTTGTAATACAGGCTTTCATGACTTTGATACCTCGGTATCTTAAAAGTGGCATCTAATGTTTTTCTTTCAGACAAACAAGCCCTGTTTACTATCATACTTATGCTTAAAGTTTTGGGTTATCCTCTTCTTATATATATATGTATAATTGTGGTTAACCTGTCTGTTTATTGTCTGTCAATAAGCTTGTTCTTGAGAACCTTGCGTCTCCTTCACCTGTGTCAATTTATTGGTATAATTGAGCATTCATTCTATGTACCTTATCTGGGATAATTCTAATAGAATTGTTCCTTTATGCAAGCTATGTTGCATTGGTTTTCCTCCTATGCGGATATAAAACCTTTGGCCAATACAAGTATTGTGCGGAAAACTGGTCGATATTTCATATTGACGCAGTGGTCCTTTACAAACTATGCTTTACTTAATATAGGGCGAGACCACTATATTAGCTTGCCTGGTATTCATACATAGATATATGTACTCTTCGAGACTTTCCAGAGTCTAGTAGGACTCTTCCCTGTAGGGGGCAGGAAGCTCTAACATAGTTTATAGTTAGTTGAAAAGATGTATAACGGTAACATCTTAGGTCTCTAGGTCTAGTCGACCGGGAATAAATATCTCCGGGGAGTACGGCACGTTCTGAGAATCCACAGATACAGTAATGCTCTGGTACACTTCCATCAGGACGACATGGCTTGAGCCCAAAAAACGGATTTTGAGCGAAGCGAAAAATCTATTTTTGGGTGAGATAGCCATGTCGTCCTGATGGACCCGCCCTTGCCTTTCTAAGAAAGGGCTGTAGGACCCCTCCCTACATACAGTATCTGTAGCACCTCGTGTACGCTACAAGGAATACAGATGGCGCCAGGATTGGCGCCAGGCACGCATACGAATCGGGGGATAGGGAAGCCTTGGGAGCGGCTCCCCTTTTTCTTTCCCGAATTCGTATCTCGTCAATCTCCCTCCTACGAGACGAATCTCTGTTCAGGTCGTAGATTGCCATGTGACGTGTCTAGAATACGTCCTCTGATATGTCGCGATATCCCTTTCACGAGGGATACTCGCTCCAGGAGTTAGAATTCTGGTACCTTAAGGTAAATTCTCTGGGAATATCGCCGTAGTTGTAATATACCCTAGGAAGCTACCCTATAGGAACTTCCATCAGGACGACATGGCTATCTCACCCAAAAATAGATTTTTCGCTTCGCTCAAAATCCGTTATATATATATACAGTATATATATATATATATGTATATATATATATATATATATATACCTTTATATATATGCATATATATACACATTAATATGAATATATATATATATATATATATATATATATATATATATATATATATATATATATATTTATATATACATACATATATATATATATATATATATATATATATATATATATATATATATATATATATATATATATATATATATATATACCTTTATATATACATATATACACATTAATATGAATATATATATATATATATATATATATATATATATATGTTTTTGTGTGTATATATATATATATATATATATATATATATATATATATATATATATATATATATGTATATAAATTTATGTATATATATACATATATATTTCTATATATATATATATATATATATATATATATATATATATATATATATATATGTATGTATATATACATACATTTATATATATATATATATATATATATATATATATATATATATATATATATATATATATATATATATATATATATATATATATATATACACACACACATGATAATTTGCTCATTTAGACATGTTTTATCATATTTAAATCAGCCATATATCATACTCCTCTTAATATTTGGATTCTCTCTACCTCAAGATCAGAGACCCAAAGAGGAATCAACTCAACCTAAAAGATTCTGGTCGTCCGGTTGAGTTGCTAAGTTAATGGAACCTCAGATTCTTGGCTTGGGTTTGATTCCCCGGTTGGCCGGAAGCTATTATCTTTAAAATGATCCCCCCTTCGGATTCTAATCAAGAGGTAAAGAGAATCTAGGCATTAGAAGTATAATATATGACTTACATAAATATAAAAAAACACGTGTAAATGTGCAAAACGATCATACACACACACACACACAAACATATATATATATTTTTTCAAAAAGGCCCATAAAAGAAACACAGGAAATATGAATAAATCACACTATATTTCGGTCAATAAACATCGACCCTCTTCAGGATGTAAAGTAAAAGTGAGGATTACAGTGGAGAGTGACGGTTTATATATGAAAGCAAAAGGGTGTGTTCAATTGTTCTATAGTTGTTATAATTGCTGGAAGGATTAGCCAAATTTAATTACATCCAGGTGCGTGTTCTTATTGTTGAGCCGCTTGGAGGAAGTCTTGACCTCTGATGCATGTCTGGTGGTCGGTCTCCGTGGATTATCTTCTTAATGATAGGGTTGAGAAGAGTATTGTCCACTGTGTCAGCTTTCCATTGGCCCCCAGATAGGTTCATTGTGTTTGATTGATTTATGATGGCTGATTCCAGGATTTTCTTTCTGTACGGACAGGTACTCTTAAAAAGCAAAGACGACTCACTCCAGTTAATCTGGTGCCCTAAATCCCTAAGGTGAATGAAAATCCCCGAGTTTTCATACCCATATCTAACAGATCTTTTGTGTTCGGATAATCTTTGAGATAGCGAACGGCCCGTTTGCCCAACGTACACTTTTTCACAATACCTACATGGTACTTTGTAAACGCCGGATTCTATTTCTCTTTTATTTTGATACACATTAATAAGGGCGCTTCCTATGGTCTTTGGATATGAAAAACAAAGGGGTTCTCAGTTTTGATATGATTTGTTATATTTTTAATACCTTCTATATATGGGAGTTTTATCTTATTTTTAAAATCTCTTTGGTTAGTAACATCGTGATCTTTATAATATATCGTGTTGGCTTTGTTGATGGCCTTTTCTATGACATACGTCGAGTAGAATAGCTGGGCGAGTTGTTTACGGATGATTTCAAATTCTTTATTTAGGTAGGCTGGGGAACAGATTCTCAAACCTCTAAGAAATAGATTGCAAGCTACTCCAATTTTTACAGAAATGTCGTGATAACTAAAGAAATGAATGTAGGAAATAGAGAAAGTTGGTTTTCTATACACAGTGAAATTATGCCCCATCGATTCCCTTATAATTAGTATGTCCAAAAAAGCTAATTTTCCATCCTTTTCCCATTCAGTTTTAAATTTTATGCTAGGGACTAGGGAATTTATATTATTGAAAAATATATTGAAATCTCCCCAGCTATCATCCCAATATGTGAAAATGTCATCAACATAGCGTTGCCAAACCATGTTCGTAGGTTTAATTGTTGTTAAAATTTCTGTTTCAAAGTATTCCATGTAGAGGTTAGCTAAAATTGGAGATAACGGGCTGCCCATGGATGTAATTAAATTTGGCTAATCCTTCCAGCAATTATAACAACTATAGAACAATTGAACACACCCTTTTGCTTTCATATATAAACCGTCACTCTCCATTGTAATCCTCACTTTTACTTTACATCCTGAAGAGGGTCGATGTTTATTGACCGAAATATAGTGTGATTTATTCATATTTCCTGTGTTTCTTTTATGGGCCTTTTTGAAAAAACATGTTAAACTGTTCGATTACAGTTATAAATAAGACATATATATATATATATATATATATATATATATATATATATATATATATATATATATATATATATATATATATATATATACAAATATTTGTGCACACACACACACACACACACACACATATATATATATATATATATATATATATATATAGGTGTGTGTGAGAGTTTATATGTTCATTCGTACCGCCGTATGTGCAAAGATATAATACACAGACACACACACACACACACACACACACACACATATATATATATATATATATATATATATATATATATATATATATGTGTGTGTGTGTGTGTGTGTGTGTGTATGTATGTATGTATGCATATACTGTTAACGCGATAACTGTGTAGTGTGGCCTCTTCCTATAGTATGTGCAATCCAAAACTAGGGAAAAGCCCGCGATCAGATGGCACAATTCAGTTGGACGGAAATGAACAACACCCAATTTCAGTGCCAACCGGTGTGACGCAACGTCAGAACCACTGACACTGTTCAGTAATTGCATATTGGAATTGCGCACCACTGAGCTCGCAATGGTCAAATGTTGTCGGCACATATTTATATTTATACGTTAATCATTCTATATTTACAAACTTTATTCTTTTTTTTGCTTATATTCTGTATCTCTTTATGACTTTTCCGCTTTGTTTTAATATATATTTTATAGATTCCAAATTGCAACCTTCATTTGGAGGATTAAAGTTAGTTTTCTTTAGAATATTGTGTGTGGAATAATTTCTAATATTACTGAAAATTAATGAAATAAAATGCTCTATTCATTTTTGGTCCACTTACGAAATTTCGGTAAATAGATGATTCATAACCCTAATTCCACTAGATTCTTGATTTCGCTATATTTACATATTATTACTAGCACAACATATCATGCACGCTATATTTAATTTTTTATATTACATAATAATCCTATGTTTTTTATCACTATCTGTACTATGCATTTTATAATTTCTCTTCCTTTTTATTTATTGATCATAAACTAGAAATTCCGATTCCAAGGCCGCTCATGAATGACAGAGGCAAGAGACAGAAACAACTACCTAGTTAGTAGTACAATGCTCTAGAGCATGACCATATATGCATATGATCAGCACCCTCTCCACCCAATCTACAACCAGGGAGGGCCAGGCAATGGCTATTGATGAATAAGCAGTTAGACATCTAGACTTCCCCAAACACCCATCCTTAGCTCACAAAGATGACAATGTTGTAGACAAAGTAGAAACTATCTAGTTTGAGAGAGAATCCTAGTCCGGTGATTATCGAGCAGGGATGTTTCCAATAGTCCACCACAATCTTAAATTTTGTATTCAAAAAAGAAAAAGAAATGAGTGATGAATGTAACTGTAAGAGTTTCATCGAAATTTCTATTAGTCATTAAACAGCCAATATGAGTTAGAGATAGTTACTCGTAGCCTTAGAGTTTTCTTTCGCTTGTCTCTGAAATAAACTAAATATCAATGACGAACCTAATATTGGTGATGGGTTTTGAAACAAATTCAAAGAAGAGGTAATGAAATCCAGGTCTGTAAAAGTAAATTTATGGCAAGGAAAAGAATAAACTTATTTTTTTTATTTTTTAAGTTTAAATATAGTTTTGGGAAAAATAAACAGGAATACCAGTATTCCTGGAACTCAGGCGTTAAGTTTTCATAAAATGTTGGAAAAACTACAAAGATTAATTTCAACAAAGTAGAGTTATTTAGGGCTCAAAGAAGTATTAACAACATTAGCATAAGACTCTACATCAGTGGTTCTTAAATTTTTTTGCCTTGCGCCCCCTTCTGCATCAAGTATAGATCCATGCCCCCCCTCCCCACCCTTGAAATTTTTGCCAAACTAGTGAGTACCGTATCTATGTATGTATGTATGTATGTATGTATTGTTTTTATAAATGAAAGAGCGAGAAAGGAAACAAGAAAGTTAACGAGAAAAAGAGAGAAGGAGGGAGGGAGGGAGGGAGGAACAAAGAGAGAGAGAGAGAGAGAGAGAGAGAGAGAGAAAGAGAGAGAGAGAGAGAGAGAGAGAGAGAGAGAGAGAGAGAGAGAGAGAGAGAGAGAGAAGACAACACAATGAAAAATCACATAATGGAAGGCAAGCATACCATATCTAAACTTCTGACAATTAATATACATACAAGTTTACACAGATGTGTACATACCGGTACATAAGAATTTCAAGTTCAAGAATACAAGCAATTCATAACGATTCTCACAAATGAGCATAAATACGTAAAACAAACTGACATATAGTTCAATACCCATTTTAATATACACATAAAATTCAATGCATATCCATAATAACAAATAAATAAATCCACACACGCAAATGCATAAATATTTGCTATATATGTGATAAGTAGTTAAAATGAACCTTCAAACTGCGTACCCACATAAATTCACACATATACTACATGTACCCAATATTTACATTCTTCTAAGTCACACATATGCACTTATACACAAGTTCCGGTACATAAACATACATATACATAAGTCTATATAAGTAAAGACTCACAAAATCAAGTACTTAGAAATTCAAACAAATTTACGAAGTTATTCACATACATGCAAAATAAATGAATATTGAGCATTCAGACCCCCCCCAAAAAAATCTTAATATAGAAATAAATAAAATTTAATAAAAACATATAATGTTGCTATATACAATATACAAAACTAGATGATAATATAGTTTTCCATGTGGACAATAATTTCTTCTTAACATCACGTTTATGACGATTCCAAATGCATATATAATTATATATATCGTAGTTATTCATGTGCACACACACACACACACACACACACATATATATATATATATATATATATATATATATATATATATATATATATATATATATATATATATATATATATACATATATTGTGTGTGTGGTGTGCAATGCCACGTATTTCAATTTCTAAAATCTGGTCACTCTGGCCTATATGCATAATGCATATGCACAATTTCATTATAACTCCCCTTTTCACACCTCAAATAAATGAACACCCTAACTATGGGTGTATCAAATGAAACAAATATATTATGCGGGTGAAATAATGATAACGTACAATACATTCTCATAAGCTGGTAAGTCATACCATGATATGAAAAAATTTTCTGCTCGTTCACGTGTTGCACACACATTTAGATTTTTGATACATAACTTATCTAAAATAGTAAAACAGCTACAAAGGAATGAATGAATATACAGTAAACACACACGCCCAAAAAAGAAAAAAAATACTTTTAAATCGGAACTACACGAAATACATTAAAAGTAATGGAGTAATTACCAGTACTTGATAATAATTTAGTTGAAATATATTATGCAGAACTTAAAGGTCATCACTATTTCGTTTGACAGACTAAGCCAGACTACTGTAACCCTTTGTTATTACAAGAGCGGGTGAGATGAGCAATAAGGTGGTACGTGACACGTTCAGTTTCTGAGGAAACATTTCTCTGACCGCTCTCATCTAAGGCTTAACCACACGTGTCACTTTGATAACTTTTGGCATTTATCAATTGAGTTTTTGGCATGTTTTGAGAGGATAATTAAAAAAAAAAAACATATGGAAGCAGTGATAATGTTTTTGACTATTTTGCAATTAATATTATAAAAAAGGCACCATCTAGCAGCCCTGCTTGCACCCCCCTTGGAACCTCTTGACGCCCCCTTAGAGGGGCGCGCCCCACAGTTTAAGAATCCCTACTCTACATCAACAGTGCAATGGTAATGTGATAAAATTCACATTTTGCTATGGATTAAAGATTGTGTTCAGGTAAAGATTTTATGTATAATTTCTTTTTAAAGTTAGGAGCAGTCTTTGAAGAAAATAATTAGCAAATCATAGAAAATTGCTATTTTTGATATACCAATATCTCGAAAAGCAATCTTGACATACTCGTAACTTGCGTAAATAATATTTTTCTTCACTCATTGACAATTGTTTCTTATAGATAATGTAGAAAAGAACCAAATGCAGATCCCAGTCTGTAAGTTATGCGGAAGTTGATTAAAAAATATTTTGTGTTTTAATTAATTCAAGGAACATAAGCAACTGTTTAATAATGAAATAAGAACAGAAAAGAGCCTATGAATAAACGAAAAGACAAATAATGAATTTTTTTTTTTTTTGGGGGGGGGAATGCAAAACCCTTTTGTCGTCCTTGTCTAAGTTGATAAAAAAAAAAAAAAAAAAAAAAGTCTCGACGAGTGTTATCGTCACCTTTAAGTACTTTTTCTCTTAGGATTTTGTAATAATATAATGTACAAGGAAATTTTCAGAAAAATCTTTGTTGAGATGGAGATGAGGAAGACAACTAGAAAAATATGACGTATATGTAAGAAGCTACAGACGTGTAGGTATTGGTAGTGATCACTAGCCCCTCATTATCACACTGAAGTTAAAGCGGAAAGAACCCAATAGAAATGTAGATAGAATACCTAGGTTAGATACAACTATGATTCTAGAAGATGAGCACAGAGAAACATTTTCAATTGAATGTAGGAATCGATTTGCCGTCTTAGAGACTTTAAGAAACGAAGAGCAGACAATTAATGAATAATGGTGTAAAATTAAAAACATGTATCAGTCTGTCGGTAGTGAAGTTTTTGGACATGCAGTTACGAGAAAAAAAAACCATGGATAACAAAAGATACTTGGTATACTATAAAAAAGAGACAAAGACAGAAATTGATTGTTGGTTTCCGATGAACTAATGAAAATTACGAGGTAGAGTATGCTAAGTATTCCAGAATTGATAGTGAGGTTTAAAGAAAACCCAGGACTGACTAGGCAAAGATATGAATTTCGGGAATGGCTAAAGTGAAAGAATTGCTCAGAGAATTATTAATGGAATCTTTACAGAGGCAAAAAAAGAAGAAACATATACCCATTAAGAAAAGAGAGATGGATGTTTCATTACACCGAAAAATAACAAGAAAGAAAAAAAAACCGCGTTGGATGAAACACTTCAGTAAGGTCAAGAATAGGAGATATGAAGGGAATAATTTGATTGATATACTGAATCTGAGGAAGACTTTGATGTAACCATGAATGAATTCCGTGTGTTTGAAGTTGAAGTTATAAAAAAAAAAAAAAATACTCAAGAGATGGAAAGCCCCTGGAAACGAAGGGATAACCGCTGAGATGATCTTGGCTGAAAATGAAGTAACATCTAGAATACTTATTAGTTTATTTGTAGAAGGTGCCACCAAGAGACAACCTGATGAATGAGAAGTAGGAGTGTTGGTGAAACGGCCCCCCCCCCCCCCCAAAAAAAAAAAAAGATCTGATTGATTGCAATAATTTCAGAGGCATCATACATACGCCAGTTTTCATGAAAAAAGAAAATAAATATAGTTTCTTCCTTCTAAAGAGGCTATAGAGAAAGATTGATGAAAAACTGAGCGACGAAGAAGCTGGATTTAGAACAAATAGAAGGTGTAGTGACCAGATATTCATTTCAAGACAAGTGGTGCAGCAATGTGTAGAATATATAAATCCACTTTTGATGGCATGTGTGGACTATGAAAAACCCTTTGATAGAGTTCACTGGCTAATTTTGTGGAGTCCTACTTTCTCATGGAGGTCTTCTTTAATATGTAAATCTGATTATGTCTCTTCATGAGTATAGCAAGTGCAAAGTTAATGTTAATGGAGTCTTATCAAATGAATTTCCAGTGGACAGTGGAGTACTTAAAGGGAATGTGTTGTCACCTATGCTGTTTATCCTCCTCATGGATTTCGTAATGCATAGCACTCTTGGGAATGGCAGAGATAGATTGGACTGGATTTGTAACAGAAAATTAGCAGACTTAGAGTAAGCTGATAACGCTGCCCTTATTAACAACACACCAAACGATGTACAAAGCTTTCTTAGCAGAATGCATGAAATATCACATGAGTTTGGGCTTAAGATATATAGAAAAAAGACAGAGGTAATGAGAACAAAATATGCAATAGAATATGAAATATCATTGGAAGTAGAAAGGATCAATGAGGTAGAATCATTTAGATATTTAGGAACTATGATCTCTAATACAGGGTCTTTAGAATTAGAGTTTAAAGAAATATTGAAAAAAGTAAATCAGCCAAGGGCTAGGCTAAGTAAAATTGGAAATCAAATCACCTGAAATTACATATGAAATCAGGCTATATATCACTTTAGTGAGATCGGTGTTAACGTATGGACATGAGACTTAGTATGGCAATGAAACAATATCCAAAAGATTTTGTAGATTTGAGAACAAAGCCCTAAGAAGAATATTGAGATTTAAATGGCAGGACAGGATTAGATTCGGAACTTTAGGAGAGATTACCCGAGTGCCATATGTGGATGAGATCATGGTGAATGGTAGATGGAGGTGGATTGGGTATGCTCTTCTCACTCCCAAAGGGAGATTAGTTCACAAAACTTTCAACTGAGCTTTACAAGGCACTGGATTAGTTGGATGACCCAGGCCTAATTGACTGAGGACTATGGAGCGTAATTTATGAGGTGATGAATGGAGAAGTATTGATTTAAAAGCTCAAGATAGAGAAGACTGCCGAAATCTGAGGCCCTTTGCATCAGTAAGCATAAGGGGAGATGGTGATGATATAATTACTATTAGCTAAGAAATGAGTTGAAGAGTAAGTAGAGTAGGAAACCATAAGAATAGTGATTGCTGGAGGGTTTTTTAGAATATTTCGATGAACACAGATCAGATTGATCATAGATTCGACAGCATAGACACTTGGGTACTACTATATCCTCTTATACGAATTTATTGAAATATAAAAGATTGTCTTGTAAAGAGAAGGGAATGTTGATACATACTAACTTAGTATATGCACCAGTTTCCGTATCAACATTCATCCTTCGACTAAACAGTTGTTAGAAATCAAAGGAAATGCGTGGTTTTATAAAACATTTTGTTTACAATTGCACTTCAGCCTTAACAAAACTTGCCAACTAAATTCAGTAAAGCTGACGTGTGTTAGGGTATAAATATACTGATATGTATCTAATATTAGTTTCTTCTATTTTCAATGGCATGGTTCGTGGTTCATGGCTGCCTAAAGTCACCAGTTGATCTTGCTAGTAGTTATGGAAAACTGAAAGGGTTTGGTCAAGGCTATGAGAAACTTCGTTGGTAAACTCATGCCTAATTGCTCCCTGAGAACCACTACATTTCTTTGGCCAATTCACACCCAACACCCGGAAAATTGTTAAAAGAAATTAATTGTGGTAAATGTTTCATTGTGATTATTCCCAACTCAAATTAAGTCAGAAATCTAACTTGCGTCTACATCCAGTTGGTCGTTTAGAATTCCAATGATAGTGTCAAACTGGTAGCATTCATAAACCTTCGACTTTATAGTAAAGATGGAGAGCCACGTGAAGAAATAAATGGAAAATTAATGAAAATTGAAAAAACGCAAAAAGAGTTACATTTCTAAGAATGTAAATTGATTTACAACTCTCTCTCTCTCTCTCTCTCTCTCTCTCTCTCTCTCTCTCTCTCTCTCTCTCTCTCTCTCTCTCTCTCTCTCTCTCTCTCTCGTATCCAAGATACCCGGATTCAGAACAGCTATGCACACATTCATGACCCAAAAGTCTCATTCCTATGAAGTACTCAAATGTGGGCTAGCTAATGAAGAGGGGATTTTCCGTTATAAAACACTGATTCTTTCCTCCCCGCGTCTTTTATTCTCCTCTTCCTCGACAAAACAATTCTCCTGTGCAATCAGGCCCTAATGAATGACCCAGACCATTTCAAAATTTCCTTCGAATTCGTTTCAGCTATTATTTAGAATTTCCTGGCATACAATGGATATTTATGGTTCCTACACTTAATTTTGGATTACGATTTAATTTCACAATATCAAATATCGCCTGTATCATCGAGGAAACATAACAAAATATATATGTTCATACTCCATCTAGAAAATCATATATAAGTTTGTATTTCCATATTGTCAGATGTTAGAAAATAAGTGAAAATTTCTGCATATATCTAAAATTATGAAATGTCAATAATTTCTTTAGCTTTTACAGTGACACATTTATTATGTATATAATGATATAATGATAAAGTACCAGCAACTGAAATTCTCTCTCTCTCTCTCTCTCTCTCTCTCTCTCTCTCTCTCTCTCTCTCTCTCTCTCTCTCTCTCTCTCTCTCTCCGTATTACGTGAATTATAGTCATTTCGTTATGAGAACGCCTGTCGATTTTTATCATCCACATTAATTAGACAAATCCCACGAGCTTATTTAAACAAACGAAAAAAGAAGATATATGAAAATCTTGGCATTCATTTTGGTGGCAATGTTCTGCAAAAGTGAATATGGATTGTTCAAAGTAGTCAGAAACATGGTGTTGGCAGAGTTGAATGCAAACTGTAAAAAATGCTTTGTATGATGGTTAGCTACCTTCACCTACCTATTTGGAAAAGAAGCTATATATGAAATCAAATACTAACTACTAAATAACATTGGCAACTATGATGTCAATCATTTTTAAAAGATTGCCAATGACTCACTATCATCTTCGTCCTAGGATGCAATATTTCCTTTTCACAACCACAAGGTATAACCTAATAAAAGCAATTTCTTTTAATTTTATATTTCAATTATTTTGTCGCTTGATCAAACAGTGTATGTTATATATTTCCCCTTTTTATTATAAAGTAGCTTAAAATTATTTCGGTGAATATTAGTTTACCGACGTTTTCTCTTACTTTCTATTTCATACACAAATGCAGACACTATAAAATCAATCATGCATATTCGCTTTATTATACAGGCTTACACCAATAAGTACGTATATGGCCTTTCAGAATCGTAAACTATTTCCTATCACCTGAAACCCTAAACTGTTTTGGTTATATTTTTAGAAAATCACAAAAAGATTCTTTAGATAGAAATAATTCGAGAAAATAAATAAGGAGACTCAACAATAATTAAGATTATATGTATATATTTATGGTCTTTTGCTTCCAACATGATCTTGGCAATTAATGACACTGGCTTTTTCCATTTTGCAGTTTCTAAAGACACCTATGGCGTTCTAACGGAATAAATCT
Organism: Palaemon carinicauda; assembly: GCF_036898095.1. Taxonomy (NCBI): domain Eukaryota; kingdom Metazoa; phylum Arthropoda; class Malacostraca; order Decapoda; family Palaemonidae; genus Palaemon; species Palaemon carinicauda. Next base: position 92,910,436 of record NC_090742.1, on the reverse strand, counting down.
TCATCTTATACATATATATATATATATATATATATATATATATATATATATATATATATATATATATATATATATATATATACATATATACATATATATATATATATATATATATATATATATATATATATATATATATACATATATACATATATATATATATATATATATATATATATATATATATATATATATATATACATATATGTTTATTTATTTATTTATTTATTTATACGTATGTGCGTGCATGTGTATGATGCTTATATGTTCTCATTATATATATATATATATATATATATATATATATATATATATATATATATATATATACATATATATATATATATATGTGTGTGTGTGTGTGTATACTGTATATATATGCACATATATATATATATATATATATATATATATATATATATGTGTGTGTGTGTGTGTGTGTGTATATAAAAATTATGTATATATATATATATATATATATGTATATATATATATATATATATATATACTTATATATATGTATATATATATATATATATATATATATATATATATATATATATATATATATATATATATATATGTATATATATACATATATAAATTATATATATATATATATATATATATATATATATATATATATATATATATATATATATATATATATATATATATGAGAAAGAGAAAGTTAGCAGGTGCGGATTGGCGTAGAAAGACCATAATTTCAATCGAAAACTCTACTTAAAAGTATACTGTAATATCACTTCCTGACGTCAGAATATCAATTTTTGAAACAGTAAATGCCTCAAGATTTATTCCTTGATTTTTGTCGTTTTTTTTTTTTTTCAAGGCAAATATTCAACATTATAGTTAAAAGAAAATCAATAAAGTATGCCGAACCAGTATGTATGGCATTTATAGAATCTTAGAAAGCCTTTGAGTCTGTTAAAGCTTCAGAAGTAATAAAAGCTCTTCAAAGACCAGAAATAGATAAATCTTATAACAAAGCACTTGAAAATATATGCACAGAGAGCATGTTAATCCTAAAACTACATAGACATGATGAGAAATATCCGACTGAGAAAAGAATTAGACAGGGATACCCTATCTCAACTAAATTATTCACAGCATGCCAAAAAGAAGTTTTAAGAATCTATATTGAATAAACATTAATAGGACAGAACCTAAGATTTGCAGATGACATTCTAGTTAATGAATCCAGGAAGGGATTGGAGAAGACGATGGAAGATTTAGATAAAGATATATAGGACTGAAAAGGGATAAGACCGAAACTAAAATAATGTTCATTGGAAACGCATACAAAAATAAGGGTTATGGACAAACCTTTAGAGATTGTTTATGAATATACGTATTTAGGACAGAAAGTAAGTAATCCCCCAAGACATGAAACTGATATTAAAAGAAAGTTAAGCATAGGGTGGTGGCGTTTGCTAAACAAAATGAGTTTATCAAATGTAAAATACTACTTTACTCAAAGAAAGTATTTAATCGGATGGTCCTTCCAGTATTAAGTAACGAATCAAAACTTGGAGTTTTACTAAAGCCTTAGAACATTAACTAATTACAAGTCATAGAGGTATGGAAAGAATAATAATATGAATAACACTAAAAGAAAGAGACAAGATCAACATAGATACGAGAGCAAACTTAAGTAGAAGATATTCTAATAACTTATAAGAAAAGGAAATGGACACGGACAGGACATATAATGAAAAAGATCGATAATAGATGAAAATTAAGAAAAATGTAAAGGGTTCGTGGATAAAAACTATGGAGTGATGATGATATATATGTATATATATATATATATATATATATATATATATATATATATATATATATATACACTTATATATATATATATATATATATATATATATATATATATATATATATATATATATATATATACACTTATATATATATATATATATATATATATATATATATATATATATATATATATATATTTATAAGTTCATGTGCAAGTATTTTTTTAGTTTTTGTATATGTCCCCTTGCTCGTGAAAGAATGATCTTATTACTTATTAATGAATATCCTATCCTTAACAAATATTCCTTTGCTCCATATAAGGGTTTTTCTTTAGCACGAAACTGAAAAGTTCTTAATCTGGAAGGTCACTTACCTCTGAAGCCTATTTAGCAGGAGTGTAATTGAGATCCTTCGGCTGCAGCTCAAGGATTTTGGGTGCAGGAGATGATGTTGGTTTGGACGTGATTGGAAGAGAGAGAAATAAAAAGTATCTACGCAGAGGCTCCGCTTAAAAAAAGAAAAAAAAATGGCAGCAGGCTAATGGCTTGCGGTGTCTGGCATCTCACACTACTACATTTTGTTCTGAGAGCTACGATTCTGCCGATATCACACTAACACTGGAGTTGTTCCATAGTCCAAATTTCTTGGAAGTTTTAGGAAAATTTCGCTCATCTTTGAGTTCTGTCAGGGTGTCAACACATTTCCAATAACTGACTAAACACTGTATGAGGGAAGGTCGGAATGCAATTTTGAAAACAAAATAAGTTCACCAAATTCCAGGGTCAAATAAAATGCAAATGCTGTTTATAAAGTAGAAAAAAAATTCTGGGTGTTTTTTTATCTAAATATACCTGTAAGAAAAGTGGATAATTAAAATGAAGGTTTAATTACATTATAATTCCTTAGATAATTTGTATAATAAACATGAGTTTATATCATAAGATGGACAGGCGAAGCATGAATATGCATTTCTTAAACGTATAAAATTTGGAAACCAAATTAAACAATTGGGAAATAAATCACAGAACGGGTGAATACGAAGAGCTCAAAATATGTTAAGATATTACAAGGCAAAAAAAATTAATAACCTATTAGTTACAAATCCCTAAGTGTATAAAACTAAACTTATTTTCAAAAAAAATATTCCTATTTGCATTTTCAGCGGTAGCATTTTACTCCCACCTACCAAATCAATAATTCTCCTTGTGCCCTCATTCCTTACTTAAAACATAAAATGTATATAAAATAAAATAAATATCACAAATTTTTGGTACCTTGTTGGCTTTTAGCTTTTTGACCAAAACGTTTTCTTCTTATTCATTGATATAGCGCAGATAGTAAGAATTAAAAATTGTGGATTTTTCATAGACTCCGAATACCCAACCGAGACAGCCTTTGTCTTTCATCCCAAGCTTCGTCAATCGAGATAAACTATAAAAGCTGAATATATTTCAGTGTTGCGGATATTTTTAGTTACTGGTATAACTTTCACATAAAAAAAAAAAGGATTTAAATTTTAACTAGTGGTCTATCATCATAACTCACATGTAGACAATATATAAACCACTTATTTTTTTCATAAAAATAAATGGTAGGAAATCAGAATTTTTGTTCATATGAAAAGAAAACTATAAAAAAAGGGTTATAAAATCGTTTTTTTTTTTTTTTTTCATAATCAGTGTCAGTTAAGATAGACATGTACTGAAAACAAACAAACGGGATTCTTAAATTATCAGGAAATAAGTTTTGTATATTACAAATAGCGATGTTTTATAGTTGGAGAATATTGGTGAGCAATTTCAAAAGAACCACTATTTTATCCTAACATCCTCTTTAATATAATAATCATTAGTTTTTACCATAATTGTTTATACTAAGATTATCATTAATGTTATCACCATTAAGCTT
>NC_090742.1:92886731-92894231 GCF_036898095.1 Palaemon carinicauda | reverse complement strand
TATATATATATATATATATAATGAGAGATTCAGTCAATCCCAAATATGATGGAAGCAAAGTGCATCAGTTGGGAAATAGATAACTTGACAAGTTTTCAAGAAAAACATCAGTAAATAATTGACCTATTTTCTGCAACTAGTTTGTTTACAGTTTTTTGTGTAAACTTAAAAGTCGATATAAAGCTCTGCCATAACCAAGGAGTGTCTCCAAATATGTGAATAAAAAAAATAATTAAAAGATGGAAATAATAAGTATTTCTTCGCCAATTTGTACTAATCTTTAAATTTTTCATTTATATTAGATAGATAATCAGTATTTTCAATGCTCGCTTTTGGTTCAGGACCAATTTGTAGGTCCACTCCGTAAAATTAAGAGAGGTATTGTAAAGGAATGTTTGATGAATTGAATGAAAAACACATTCAAGCCCCCTGCACATGAAGTGAATGTACAGATAACCAGCTTCACCTCATATGCCTTGAATATTGTTTGCCGTTTCTGAAATTGTTTCTATCATATTTCTTTTTTTTTTTTTTTCTTAAAGAAGAGCCAAATTCATACGCTCAATTGAAATGAAGGTAAATCTATTGACATAACTAAAAGGCTTTTTTTCAGTATTTTATAATGTTTTCTTTGTGCTTGTATAAGGCTTTATGATGTCAGTATTAATGATTACTTAATGCAGCTACTCTAAAGACAACATTCAATTCTAATTAAAATTCAAAATGCTTCCAAAGTATTTATTCTTTCAAGGAAGTTCATTTCATGCAGTCATTTTTGTTTTATCCTTTGCTGCTGTATTTTTATTTTAAATTTAAAATCAAAGCGTTCAGACTGAAATGGTTTACCAATGTAATACTTCATAAACTTTATCAATATTTTCACTTTCAACATAGATTATCTAAATGACAAATTTCGTAAAAACTGAACTTTTTGTAACGTGATCTGCCTTTCGACTAAATTTTCTTATTCCACAAAAAGATACTTCACATTCATTCAACAAAAAAGGGGCATATTATTCCTTTCAAACTTTGCTGTTCATAATATTTTTGAATTTGTAATCAAGTTAATTCTCAGTGTTATTCTATTTACTCATACGCAGTAAGAGTGGTCGTTTGAGAAGATTCATAAGCATTTTCTCGAAACGCTGGATAAGGAAAATGAACGCGACAAAGATAAGCGGTGGAAGAACTTACAGATTTATTAAGTAAGATCCAAACTTTTCATGTTAAAAGTTACTTTTCCAGTCACTCGTTTTCCAAGTTTTACGATTATGATCAACTCTAACCTAATATATAATTCACTCTCATGTAAATTTTTCAAGTCACTAATTATAAAAGGTATCTTTGAGTCTACACCATCGCTGTTAAAAGATTATTTCATAAAATATTTCAGCTTAATGATATTTTTTTTTCCAGTCATATCTTAATATCTTGTACCTTTCAAAATACCAAACTCGACGTATTTCCGCGTCATGGGCCAAGTCAGTACTCAAACTCCAGCGCCAATCACCACATAAATCAACCTCACAAAGGAACGCTTCCACTTCTAACCAATAACGGAGACAGACCCCCATCCACACAAAATATAAGGATCCCTCCCAAAATCTTTTAATCTTGAACAAGACCCAAACCAATCTCCTGCCTCCATAAACAAGTTTTCTTCATCCCTCTCTAGACATAATCCATTACCTAGTATTCATTGCTCTCGCCTTTTGGGGATTCGATATTTGCATGGACCATTTGGGCTTCCGAAATATTTCTATTCCATTTCACACACCCTTATTCAATGAGGAAAACTGTGCCTCGTACACGCTGGTGGCCTTGAATGCAGGTTCTAGTCTCACACCAGTTTACACACATATTCCTACATGCTATATATGCATTTATATACTCACACAAAAGTGCGCGTGCGCTCGTGAGCACATACACACGCACACACACACACACACACACACACATATATATATATATATATATATATATATATATATATATATATATATATATATATATATATATATATATATATATATGTGTGTGTGTGTGTGTGTGTTTTATTTTACATATATGGCCACCCAACCAAACTCAAGCGCAAAGACACTAACACACACACACACACACACACACACACATATATATATATATATATATATATATATATATATATATATATATATATGTGTGTGTGTGTGTGTGTGTGTGTGTGTGTGTGTGCTTGATTGTTGGTTGGGTGGGCATATATGTAAAATAAAACCTTTCTCTTCCTTGGAAGCGGTATACTCCAGAAAGACGAAGTCTTCTTATTTCTCGGCAAATCCTCGAAGAGGAAGATGATAGTGCCACGCCTCATTTTCCTTGACTTGAGAGGAATTCAGCCACTGTCAAAACGCGTTTATGGCCAATTTCTCGGACATTCTACAATACAACAATTTTGTCCCAGGCTTCTGACGATTTTAAATTTTAACTCTGCAAAGACTGGCAGTTACTTTGAATGGAACGGTGCTCGCTGGGTAGGTTGGGAATAACCATTAAATGCGCCGAAAAAAGGGAGATTTGTTAAAAAAAAAAAAAAATTTAAGTTAATTGATTTATCATAAAGTTATCCTTACTCTGGTTAATAGATGAACATATTTCTCTTGTTAATCTTCTGCCTGTAATGAACATAATTGTAAATTACGATTAATAAGTTCTCCGTAAATTGATATTACTTTGAAACAACTAAATCATAATTTTTTTCAATAAGCATTCTCTCTCTCTCTCTCTCTCTCTCTCTCTCTCTCTCTCTCTCTCTCTCTCTCTCTCTCTCTCTCTCTCTCTCTCTCTATCTCTCTCTTCAGTAAAGGATACATATGAAGATGATTGATAAATTGGAAATAATTCAAATACTGGTTTAAACTTTTAAAATCGATGCTATTTAAAACTCTCTCTCTCTCTCTCCTCTCTCTCTCTCTCTCTCTCTCTCTCTCTCTCTCTCTCCTCTCTCTCTCTCTCTCATATTGCATGCATTTGAACACCCTCCTAGCCAACATGACTCAGAGCCCTTGAATATTTAAAGGACCCGGCCACCAGAAGAGGAATTTCCCATTTGCTAAATTCATTCGAGTAAGTAAAAGCGACCTGACACGATGTTGGCTGCCGAAGACATCGTCACAACTACCTTCAATATTAAGACGTTCGCTAAACGATTCCTATGATAAGCTGCGTTGTCTTTGGCCTGTATTCTTAATTGGGGGAAAATTATTTACGTCATACTGCTGATTTTGAGAACAACCGAGTTAAGATGTATCGGAATACTGTATGTATGGTAATACTTGGGTGGTCGTTATGTTTGTGGGTATATATTGATCTTGAGTGTCAAACTCATCTTAAGAGAACACGCTTAGAAACATTTATAGGACCATAGGATTCTGGTATGAATGTTAATTCTAATATTTGTCAATGAGTTCTGTCACGTATTAATATGAAAATTATTAAACGTAGTAACAGTTACTATAATCATGATGATGATGATGATGATGGTTGTTGTTGTTTTAAATATAAAAATGGTTAAACTATTATCAAAACCGTAATAATATAGCTAAAATATCTGAAGCTGTTTTAGACCTCTTCCCTTACTTTTCATTGAAAGATTTTCGATATTCAAATGATTCAACTGACAATTTTTCATAATTTGTTAAATCAGTTTCGTGACAAAAATCATGGACTTATGACAATCTTAACCACAAATTATTAATTAACTTAGAAAAAACAAATAGGATTGACAAAATGCATTGTTTTGAGGCAAATCAACATGGTGTTTTCCATTTGCTACAAAGGGAATCTTTCGGTTAAAATAATGTTTTAAAAAAACCATTAACAAAATTTTAAAAACTTAACACGTAGTAAATCCCTTTTTTAAGCCGTATAAGAGAATTAAACAAAGCAAGCCATGATATCGTAAAAGAACATGTGCTAATTTAATAGATAGTTCAATATTTGCTGTATTTTAACCATAAAATAAAATATCGGCCGTGAAGATTTTTCCCTCTCACAATAGTTCTAGTTTTCGCCGAATAGTGGCAGCACTATCCGGCGCTAGCGTCACAAAACCCATCAGCCGCAGACTTTAGGAGTATTCATGGAAATCACAGAAGGAAGGGGAAATCATACATTATTCAGAGAATGTTAAGATTAAATGCTTTACATTCTTCAACGTTAAACATAATATCTTCAGTTCCGAATTATATGTGTAGGAGTTCCGACGCAATCGGTGTCTTGAAATTATGATAAGAATATTTTTTAGTTAACAATAAAATACTCATAATTGGTACTATGATTTTTTAACAAGTTAAAGTGAACTTACTGAAGAGCGTAATTTCATAAACTTAATTACGAAATTACACAAAAATTGGCAATAAATTCATTTGGTATTTAGCATACAATCATAATTTATAATCATGAAGTTCCCTAGGGTAACACATGAATCTTATCATCTGGCGTTTATCTAAATTTATATAATATACAAAAAGCTTAAGCAAAAGATAACGACATGAAAATATAGGAACTAGAACGATTAGATAAACCAATTCGACTCCCTCTCCAACATCCCCGTGGCCATGTACGCAATAAGGACTAAGGTACTATCTCTTTTAAAACGAGAGAGAGAGAGAGAGAGAGAGAGAGAGAGAGAGAGAGAGAGAGAGAGAGAGAGAGAGAGAGAGCTCCCCTCAGTTTGGCCTCAACTTTTCAATACGATTATTTGACGTGCTTTAAACTGCCAAAAATGGATGTAGTTTCTTAATTAACTGTGGGCTGTTGCTCTAGAGGGTAAGCTATGTATGTGTGTGTGTGTGTGTGTGAGAGAGAGAGAGAGAGAGAGAGAGAGAGAGAGAGAGAGAGAGAGAGAGATTGAACAAAATATAATTCTGTTGGATCTCCTTCATCAACGAAATTTTGTCATTAAGCTGTTATTGATCAAATTGTTCCCTGGAAGGGGTTGTAACTGGCAACTTGTAGTTATGATGACATTCCTGACAGCCTTCTCCGAACAACAGCATACATGTGATAAATATAATTACCTGCAAGAAAACGTTTCCGAGAGAAAAACAAGTATAGAAATGAGTCCGCTATAACAGCTAAATTTAATCGTGGCAACAAAATACTTTTTTTTTTCAAATAATAAAAAAGGTAATGTTATGATACTGATTATTACAATGTATCCATTATACAGAAATCTACTGTATCCAGGCAGAAGCCTTTCATTCTTTAACCTGAACATGTTCTCTTTCAAGGCATTAGACTTAGTGCATTATTGAATCTAACCACATATAATTGTAATCTTTCTATATAAAATATCGCTTATTGATTAGGACTACATTAATTCTTCCTCGGGAATTAGAGAATAATTCATTGCTCTCTCTCTCTCTCTCTCTCTCTCTCTCTCTCTCTCTAGAGAATTCTTAACATGATTTTTTATCAATTAATTTACTTGTAAGCTTACTTCATCCCTTTTCAGAAGCATAATTTCATTAGTTTTCCTAATCATCTTTGTCGTTTCTATTGACATTACTGGAAAGCTATTAATAAATCAAGTCTTTCATCTACCAAATTAATTATAGATAGAATTCATTTATTCTGTTTAGGGAATATGATTACAATGTAATTGTTTTTCTTTCAAAGTTGTTAAATTTAATTGAATCCTCTTTACTTTAGTAGTAATAATATAGTCTCCAGTTTAATTTTTATATCATACAGAAATATCAACTTACAAAGCTATTTTCACTCTCAAAAGATTGTATAAGATATAACGAAAGAGGAAAATAGATAATAAATATGCAAATGATAAAAAATACACATCTCGCCTTTATCTTTTTTTCTTTTTTTTTTAAAATCCGTACGTGACAGGAATATATAAAGTAAAACAAAAATAAATGTAACCTCTCTCTCTATCTCTCTCTCTCTCTCTCTCTCTCTCTCTCTCTCTCTCTCTCTCTCTCTCTCTCTCTCTATTGACGGTAATCCCCTAGACTTTGCCTAATTAATATTTGAAGGTACACGAGTTTGGTTACCGGGGTGATGGAACACTGCTCTCCATAGAAACCAGTTTTAGTTCGTGATGGAGCAGCAAAAGGATAGGAATGTTTATATAATTTTCACAATTCTCTGTCTATAGGGAAGGTTGCGCTGATGCTGTTGCTTACGCACGCTTGAGCTCACTTACAAAATGTTTTACTGTACATACATACTTCAATAGATAAATAGATAGATTGTTTTTCATCATACACCCCTTTCCCTTATGAAGAGGAAACAGCTCCATACGTGTAGGTACAAGACTGTTTTTCACCATAGCCTACACCTTTTTCCCTTTGAAGAGAAAGAGGTCTTATAGAAATTGAATCTTGTTTATACCTTTTTTCCATAAAACATAGTTGAGAGTTAAATAATATAATTGCATGTTGAAACTCTACATTTTCCTGTGATTCCTTGGGAATCATTAGTGCATGGTACAAGTAATGACGGATGAACTTAGTCTCTGATGAAACCTAATATATAATTGTAGGTCAATAAGTTAATAGTAATGAATCGGTCATTCCCAGATCTTTACATTATCAGTGTTTTGTTTTTGTTTTTTTAACTACTTCATTACAATCAGTGTTTTTTTTTATTCAACTAGATCATTACATTATCATTTTTTTTAAAATTTTAACTAGATCATTACATTATCAGTGTTTTTTTTTTTCAATTAGATCATTACATTATCAGTGTTTTTTTTAAACAATCATTACATTATCAGTGATTTTTTTTTTCAACTGAATCATTACATAAACAGTGTTTTTTTTTTCAACTAGATCTTTACATTATGGGTTTTTTTTTTCAACTAGATCCTTACATTATCAGTGTTTTTTTTTCAACTAGATCATTACATTATCAGTTTTTTTTTTTTTTAACTATATCATTACATTATCAGTGTTTTTTTTTTCAACTAGATCTTTACATTATCAGTGTTCTTTTTTTTTTCAACTAGATCTTTTCATTATCAGTGTGTGTGTGTGTGTTTTTTAAATAGATATTTACATTATAAGTGTTTTTTTTTCAACTAGATCATTAAATTATCAGTTTTTTTTAACTATATCATTACATTATCAGTGGTTTTTTTTTTCAACTAGATCTTCACATTATCAGTGTTTTTTTTTTCAACTAGATCTTTACATTATCAGTGTGTGTGTGTGTTTTTTAAATAGATATTTACACTATAAGTGTTTTTTTGTTCAACTAGATTATTACATTATCAGTGTTTTTTTTTAACTAGATCTTTATATTATCAGTGTTTTTTTCAACTAGATCTTTACATTACAAGTGTTTTTTTTCAAATAGATCTTTACATTATCAGTGTTTTTTTTTCAACTAGATCTTTACATTATAAGTTTTTTTTTTTTTCAAATAGATCTGTACATTATCAGTGTATTTTTTTAACTAGATCTTTATATTATCAGTGTTTTTTTTTCAACTAGATCTTTACAT
>NC_090742.1:92876731-92879231 GCF_036898095.1 Palaemon carinicauda | reverse complement strand
CGAAAAACGTATCAATTTTTTTTCCTAATATAATCGGTACCTAGCGAGTTTCTGTAATGGCCAAGAAGAAAATAAAATTAATACATCAGATCAGTATATCTTAATTTCTGGTTAATTCCAAATAATAATGGTTGAAACAAGAAAAAACAAATTATAAACTGACCATTTCAAACATATCCTGAGAAGTTATGAATTTATTCACATTATTCAATGGGATCGTTATCTTATCTGAATATGAGTATTAGTAGACACCGATTTAATACTGTAACTAGACGAAGATATAATTTTCTAAATGTCAACGTATACAGAAATTGTTTTCGGGACTGTTTGATTTATTATTGCATAAAGATTAGAATTTGCACGGTCACGAATCTTGACATTCATTGTATAGGAAATTACTTCGAGGAATCATGTTATTTATTCGCTCCCGTTAGAGTAAGAATATATCCTAAATAATAAAGATACTTTAGAAAAAAATCTAATCCTAAAAACATATACTGTATTTACATATGTAAGCATTAAATATATATATATATATATATATATATATATATATATATATATATATATATATATATATATATATATATATATATATATAAATATATATATATGAATACTTGTGTGTATTAATGTTAATGTATATATTTATACACACATACTCTTTCACAACATTATTTTCTGTAATTCCTTTATAATCTGTTGTTATTTCTTATTCAGTGCGACGTCAAGCAAACACATTTCCTGAGAAGAAAATAAAACTTCTTAACTTTAGCAATGTTTTCTTCGTGACCTGCAGTTACTTCACCATTCTTATGAACTCTCATACTTTCTCCCATCGACCTTTCTCTGGCTTTGTTTGAACCGCAGGTACAAGGAGCCGGGCTTACACAGTATATTGTTCCCTTTTCTTTTTATACTTTAGTATGATTTATTTTTTAAAGTTCTCGTGTTTTTTCTAGAAAAGTTGTTTCTCTTCTATTTTCTGAATAAAATTAAATTGAATTTAGATATCATTTACACAAATTAAGCTCACCAATTCTACAATTGTCTTCTCTCTTCAATGGTATATATATTTATATATATATATATATATATATATATATATATATATATATATATATATGTGTGTGTGTGTATATATATATTTGTATATATAGATATATATATATATATATATATATATATATATATATATATATATATGTGTGTGTGTATGTATATATACATACATACATATATATATATATATATATATATATATATATATATATATATATATATATATATATGTATATATATATATATATATGTATATATATACATATATATATATATATATATATATATATATATATATATATGTGTGTGTGTGTGTGTATGTATATATATATATATATATATATATATATATATATATATATATATATTATATATATACATATATATATATGTGTGTGTGTGTGTTTGATTTTTCTTTTACTGTGCAGCTAAAAATATCGACTTTTTATTCCACACCTAAATTGTTACATTGGACACGGACTGAATAAAAATGAGAAAATTACGTTCCCCGATATATCTCCTTATTTATTTCTTTAAAAGACGAGTTTTTCACTCTTATATGAATACCCAAACAAATCATAATCTTAAATTAATATATACGTAATCTTGAATCGATATTCTATTCAAACATAAAATAATAAACTTTTTGTTTATCATATACACAAATAAACATACATTGAAACACGAGCGACGACAGAGATTCGTCTATCTATCTATTTATATATGTGTGTGCGTATATATATATATATATATATATATATATATATATATATATATATATATATATATATATATATATATATAAACATATTGTATATATGAAAAAAAACATTGAGTACATAAACGCAATCGGACCAAAATTTCAGAAAACACTAAAGTAAGGAAGACTCTTGACAGAGTTTTAAAGTATGAAAATGATAATATTATCAATAAAAGAGATTGAGTGATATAATTGCTGAGGATTTCTATACAACACTATATAATAGTCATATAAGAAATAATTTTGCAAATAAAACGTATGAAACACTTGAACCGGAAACAACAGTAACAGTATAAGAAGTAAAGGAACATAAAAAAAAATCAATTGGTAAAGCCACAGGATAAGATTGCCTAACAATTGATTCATTTAGAGATAGAGAAAATTTCCTAGTATTAGAACTCTCTGAATTTTACATATAAATTCTGCAAGATAGCACTGCTACTGCTGCATTGCTACAGGTTAAAACAACATTATCATTATGCTAATTCAAAAAAATTAGGACACAAAAGACCTTATAAATTACAACCAAATAAGTTCACCTCTAAGTAATCTATAAAATATTTACAAATATCATGTTATTATTATCATTGTAATTATTATTGTTATTATTATTATTATTATTATCATTATTATTGTTATAACTTGCTAAGGCAGGTTGAATAAAAAGACACCTAAACT
>NC_090742.1:92854231-92856731 GCF_036898095.1 Palaemon carinicauda | reverse complement strand
AGAGAATCTCAAGAATAAATAAGGCTATAAAAATATACATAAAACTATACTCATATTTTATAGTGAAATATCCAATCAGCTAGATTCAAAGGCGTCAGAAAGTCTGGACAAAATAAAGATCATATCTGAGTCTGCAATGTGGACCCTTTGCAACTTTTGAAAGGATTTACATGTACATTCAATCACCATGGCTGCCGTTACGTTCTAGAACTTTTATTATTTGCTTAATATCAACATGCTTTTTAATCTCGTATGTAGACACACTAAAAAATAGCTAAAATGATATATGGAAAAAGCAATACGCAACATTCTAAAATGTGGTTCGCTGAGGAGCTTCATATTGAAGACAATTGATTTAAATGAGATATCAAATCGAAGATACTAATGGCCAAAGATACCCAGAAATGCTTACATAATCTTCTTAGCATTCCCTTTGGTTATTTTAAATTCAGAGAGTTCTTGAATCCGACTATATTTGTAGCAAAGAAGGTTTAGTGGATACTGAAAACACAATTCATCTGCTCCTGAGTAAAATTATGGTTATGGTAGTTTCTATATGTCGATTTCTAAACTTTTTATTACAGTCATATAAAAACTTTATTAGATTAGATTACATTTATTTCAAGACTTGTACAAGTTGTAAAGTTATGTGTTCCGAAGTCTGTTCTTGATAACCTTACATGTCAACTATAGAATTTGTTTAACTTAATACTACGTAATATGCAAATTAAAGAAACGTTTGACAGAAAAATCAAGAATGGTGACATTATTTCTAAGAATATTGATAGAATTATGGTAAATCAAGTTTAAGCAAATGTTGAGGCAAGAAAAAGAAAAAAAATCACATTCCAAAACCTTAAATGATCTATTCGTGAGAAAACGTATAGTTTCCAATAAGCAAAATAAACAATGGTCAAAACAACAGAAGCTAAAAAAAAAACGCACAAAACATAGATTAAAATAAAAGTAATATAGAAGAATGGTCTTCATGCTCTTTTTTTTTACCTTCGCCCCAACAAGGGTAACTTTTCTCTGGGCACTTTAACGCAAAAGTCAGTGTAGGAAATTTATAGAAACCTGTGAGAAAAGAAGAAAGCATTATCCAAAAGGCCATGTCTCACTCTTTCGGCCAATAATGAAAAACTCGTTTCAAATGGAAAAATCGTGAAGGCTAAGAACTTTAGCAATTGCTCTTCAGAAACTTTATTAAGTACCAAAGTTACGGCGCGTTGTCGCCTTGTTAGTACGGGTTCTTTACCTCTTTTTATTTCGCAATCGGATATATCCCAATTTTTCTTTTCCCCTTTTTCTCTGGTTTTATTTTCTGATCAATTGTGTGCCATTCTTTCTAAAAAGTCTAAGGAATTCATATTTTTTTAAGGAATTGTGTTTGTTGATATTAGAATGAAATAATCTCATTTTTTCAAGAAATTGAAAAATTATGTCATTTATAACGTAATCTGCTTTATACATTAAAATTCATCACAAAAAAAATTATTACATATCAATATTATTTCTAAATTGTTCTAAATACAATCTTCCTCTCTGTGTGTTCACTAGTACGTTAGAAAGACAGAGAGACAAGTAGATATGTGTACACAACACGAACTGATAAAGCACGCAGTGTATATATATACACCAGTTCACAATTGAGGCTAGAAGCAATTATCATTCTAACCTTACACCGAAATTTCGTAGTTGTTCATGAAAGAATTAGCATAACTTACAGACTTTCTCTCTCTCTCTCTCTCTCTCTCTCTCTCTCATATATATATATATATATATATATATATATATATATATATATATATATATATATATATATATATATATATATATATATATATATATATATATATCTTATCACTTGCTCTTTCCTGCACTGTTGATAACCCAACCTGTATAATCTTGATAGCTCATGTTTAATTTTCTTTGAAACTTTGTGACGTTCTCGCCATAAAATGTGTAAGTAGACCATCAATTACAATGGTGGTCTCCTCTGTCACTCATTGCATGATGCAGGGACGGCCGTGCGATTTTTGGTAGATACGGTGCGCTTAGCGTTTTCTCCGGCCAACGCCACTCTCCACGACACGACGTAGTCTGTGTAAGTATGCTGACGTCCACCTGGTAGCCCTCATCGGATCTGTGATATCCCATCACACACCTATGAAACCCTCAATTTATCGTTGGAAAGCGCTAAATATAATTAGAAGTTTCTCGTTGCTGACGTCACATTGCCAGTCCTCGGTGTTGATTTCCTCTCACATAACTACCTCTTGGTTGATGTTGTACTACTCAACACTTTTCTAACTCACCCCTTCCTCGACCTCTAAGCCGACCTCCTCACGTTGTACCCAGAAGTTTTCCGTCCAGAACTTTGTAAAACCCAACATTTCCCATAAAAACAATGTATTTCCCCATATCAAGATGATGGGGCCCTTGTGTTCACAAGATTCAAGTGTCAGGGCACCAAATCGTTTGGTTAAAAACGTTTGCC
>NC_090742.1:92834231-92839231 GCF_036898095.1 Palaemon carinicauda | reverse complement strand
AGGATATCTGATGTGGACGGGTGTCAGGAGGAAGACCTCCTTGCAGAAGCCCAGGATGAAGTTCAAGTCCCTCTACATCGGCCGGTCTCCCAGTAGAGCTGGGACAGGCCCTCTCTTCTATTGTTGGAATGATCCAACAAATGCAGAAGGAGAATCAGGAGAAGGCGGCTGCAATGGAACTGCGAATGCAGTGCCTTGCAGAATCACATGGGCCCCAGAAAAGCTCAATGTGAAAGACCTTCCTTTGTGCTCGGATGCTAACCCATGGAGGTATGCTGAGCACATGTCGATGACGACTGGAAAGATCGTCATCTCGGATATGCTGGGCTCAGTTCCCCTGGAGGGTGGAATTCTGGCCCAGCAAGGCACCATATCCGGACTGTTATGTCCGGCTGAGGAAGGAACCAGCTTCAAAGGAGGAGGCAGAGCCGAAGGAAGTCATAGTGATGACCATGCTAAGGCTCAAGCTCTACTTTCATCTTCGATGAAAGAGAGGGGCTTCTCTAACTCAAAGGTAGCTGCATTGAATAGGAAGCTCCCTTCCTTTGTGTCCTCGCCTACTAGAGCCTTCCCCCTTTTTACAGAAAGGGTTTCTGGCTGTACTAAAAGCAATCGAGGCCGGCAAGTCTTGCCCCTCCCTAGAGGAGTGTAAACCCTTGTCGCTGGCCCTGCCTATGGACCACAAAGATTGGAAGGACGTCCATCTTACGTTCTAAGTGGAAAGTTGGAGGCTGATATTGCCGGACGTCAGTTCGGCAAGGACCCCCCTAAGCTGTCTGACTTTCTTTTGCGAAGTGAGCTCGATACAAAAGAAAGACTGACTGCCTCAATGTCTCTTCAGACTACTCTCGAGACGATGGCAAGTGACCCCAAGGTCCATGAAATGTTCATGGTAGTGGCCAAGCCTCATCTGGCCACAGTGACGAAGGACCTTTATGGCTTCGTCAAGGCAAGGAGAGCTTGTAGGGAGTTCGTGTTTACCTCGGCTACAGTGAGGCACGAGCTAAAGAAACTAATCTCCTCCAACATTTGGGGAAAAGACCTTTTTCCCTACCGACTTGGTCAAAGAAGTTTTTGATAAAGCCACCTTGGAGAATAGAAACCTTCTCCAGAAGTGGGACCTGGCTATCAAAAGAAAGTCTTCCCCGGATGAGGGTCCTCAACCAAAGAGGAAGACTATGAGGACTAGGCTACCGTCTCGGCCAGCCAAGCCTCTTAGACAGCAACAGCAACTGCAATTGCCATTGCCCCCAGTGCCCCAGATCGTGGCACAAACCCCGACCACCTTTCAGTGGGTACCCCAGGCCGTGTCGACACAGTCCACGGCATTCACCCCAGCGTTCGAAGGGCAGTCTACTTCCTTCCGAGCAAAGCCTAGAGGAGCAGCCAGAGACTCGTCTAGACGCCCCTCAAGGGGAAGGGGATTCAGGGGTGGTCGTGGTCAGGAAGGCAAGACCTCAGGACGGCAGTCCAAGTGAGGTGATACCGGTAGGAGGGAGACTTCTGAAATTTCGGGATCGGTGGACCTGCGATCCCTGGGCCCACAGCCTACTTAAGAATGGATTGGGCGGGAGCTGGTACAGCACTCCACCCCCGTACCTTCGGTTTTTTCCAACACTCCACCCCCGTTATGGAGGAGTACGTTCAAGAACGGTTGGAGAAAAAGGGTGAAGCCCATCAATTTCTAAGGGAGGCTGTTTTGTGTTCCCAAGAAAGACTCGGAAAAGCTCAGAGTCATTCTGGACTTGTCGCCACTTAACAAGTTCATAGTGAATTGCAAATTCAAAATGCTAACACTGCAACACATAAGGACCTTACTGCCCAAGAGGGCATATTCCGTCTCTATAGACTTGTCAGATGCCTACTGGCACATTCCAATTAGCCATCGACTCTCCCCCTACCTAGGGTTCAGGCTACAGCGAAGACTATACGCCTTCGGAGCCATGCCATTCGGGCTAAACATAGCCCCAAGGATTTTTACAAAGCTTGCGAGCGTAGCTCTCAAACAATTTCGCCTAAAGGGAATTCAGGTAGTAGCCTACCTGGACGACTGGTTGGTGTGGGCAGCATCCGAGACAGAATGCTTGCAAGCTTCCAGTCAGTGATCCAGTTCCTAGAGTACCTAGGCTTCAAGATCAACAGAAAAAGTCTCGACTTTCTCCATCTCAAAAGTTCCAGTGGCTAAGATCCACTGGGACCTTTTGTCACACCGTTTCTCCACCCCAGCGAAGAAAAGGAAGGAGATAGCGGGTTCTGTCAAGAGACTTCAAGATTCCGAAAGGATATCAAGACACGAGCAGGAGAGAGTACTGCGCTCTCTCCAGTTTGCTTCGGTGACAGACCCAGTGCTAAGAGCACAGCTAAAGGATGCAATCGGAGTTTGGAGAAGTTATGCATCAAACGCGTGAAGAGATCTGAGAAGACCAGCCGCTTCGGCTAAGTACTCTTCTCAGGCCTTGGTCCCAAGCCAGACATCTATAGAAGTCAGGTTCTTCTTCAGCCACCTCCCCCGTCGGTGACGATTCACTCAGACGCCTCAAAGGAGGGATGGGGAGGTCACTCTCATCGGAAAAAAGTCCAGGGGACTTGGTCCAGGCTATTCAAGACCTTTCTCATAAAACTTTCTAGAAGCTAGGGCAGTGCTCCTTACCTTAAAGAAAGTCTCCCCGTGTCATTCGTTCCACATAAAGTGGTAATAGACAGCGAGGTAGTTGTAAGATACTTGAATCGACAAGGATCGAGGTCACCACCTCTCAACCAGGTGATGTTGGCCGTCTTCCGATTGGCGGAAAAGAAGAAGTGGTACCTGTCGGCAGTTCACCTTCAAGGAGTCCGCAATGTGACAGCGGACGCTCTATCCAGGTTCACACCGATAGAGTCGGAATGGTCCTTAGACGCAGGATCATTCTCCTTCATTCTGAATCAGTCCCAGAACTGCAGATAGACCTCTTTGCGACGAAAGACAACAAGAAGTTGCCCCTGTACGTGCCCCGTACGAGGACCCCTTAGCGGAAGCAGTGGACGCGATGTCCCTCGACTGGAACAGATGGTCCAAGATTTATCTGTTCCCTCCTCACAACCTTCTGTTGAGGGTCCTCAACAAACTGAGATCCTTCAAAGGGTAGCGGCAATAGTGGCCCACAAGTGGCCGAACAGCGTGTGGTTCCTCCTGGCATTGGAACTGTAGCTGAAGTTTGTACCACTACCAGATCCAGTTCTGACCCAGCGAGTCCAGAAGTCAACTGTCTGCACTTCATTACAGAAAACCCGGACCCTGCAGTTCATGATTTTCTCTCCCTAGCGGTGAGAAAGCGTTTCGGGATTTCGAAAGCCAGTATAGACTTCATTGAGGAATATAAATGCAAATCTACTAGAAGGCAATATGAGTCATCTTGGAGAAAATGGGTGGCCTTTTGTCAAGGCGAAGATTCCGCAGGAGATCTTGACAGACTTCTGCTTATCTTTTTTCCCCACCTCCATGGTCAAGGGTTGGCAGCGAACACGATTTCAGCGTGTAAGTCTGCTTTGACAAGACCCATTCTATATGCCTTCCAGGTCGACCTAGGTAACGAGATCTTTAATAAAGTCCCGAAAGCCTGTGCTAGGCTCAGACCTTCAGCACCTCCAAAGCCCATTTCATGGTCTTTAGACAAGTTCTTCATTTCGCTTCTCTGTTGAGCAATGAAGAATGTGCGTTAAAGGATTTGACACAAAAAGTTATTTTCCTAATTTGCACTCGCGTCCGGGGCCAGGGTTAGTGAAATTGTAGCCTCTCGAGAGAGGCAGGTCGTGTTCAGTTCCTGGATGGGGAAGAACTGAACCTGTTTCCGGATCCTACGTTTCTCGCCAAGAATGAGTTACCCACCAACAGGTGGGGTCCCTGGAGAATCTGCCCTCTGAAAGAAGATGCATCTCTATGTCCAGTAGAATGCCTAAAGGTCTATCTTCATAGAACTTCAGACTTCAAGGGTGGTCAACTATTCAGGGGAGAAACATCAGGCTCAAATTTATCTCTGAATCAACTCAGAGCAAAAATCACATATTTTATTCGCAGAGCGGATCCTGACAATACACCCGCAGGTCACGATCCGAGGAAAGTTGCCTCATTCTTAAATTTCTTTAATTGCATGGATTTTGAACATCTCCGTTCATACACTGGCTGGAAGTCTTCCAGAGTGTTCTTTCGCCACTATGCGAAGCAAGTAGAGGAACTAAAAGAGATCTGTGGTAGCAGTGGGTCGCGGTGTTAACCCTACTGTTTAACTCTGCGAGGAACAGTGGTCTTAATTGGGACGATTAATTCCAGGGTGAGTGTGTAGTTACATACTGTACTACAAACTAAGTGAGGGCACTGTGTTGCCCATCCAGACTGTTCCATTTCCGAAGGTGAACCTAGCATAAGTACAGACATGTGTGCCGAGCGTTTCTAACGCTAATGTCATTGATTTGTAATACAGGCTTTTATGACTTTGATACCTCGGTATCTTAAAAGTGGCATCTAATGTTTTTCTTTCAGACAAACAAGCCCTGTTTACTATCATACTTATGCTTAAAGTTTTGGGTTATCCTCTTCTTATATATATATGTATAATTGTGGTTAACCTGTCTGTTTATTGTCTGTCAATAAGCTTGTTCTTGAGAACCTTGCGTCTCCTTCACCTGTGTCAATTTATTGGTATAATTGAGCATTCATTCTATGTACCTTATCTGGGATAATTCTAATAGAATTGTTCCTTTATGCAAGCTATGTTGCATTGGTTTTCCTCCTATGCGGATATAAAACCTTTGGCCAATACAAGTATTGTGCGGAAAACTGGTCGATATTTCATATTGACGCAGTGGTCCTTTACAAACTATGCTTTACTTAATATAGGGCGAGACCACTATATTAGCTTGCCTGGTATTCATACATAGATATATGTACTCTTCGAGACTTTCCAGAGTCTAGTAGGACTCTTCCCTGTAGGGGGCAGGAAGCTCTAACATAGTTTATAGTTAGT
>NC_090742.1:92799231-92824231 GCF_036898095.1 Palaemon carinicauda | reverse complement strand
ATAGCCTTCAGGCTATATCAACTAGATTCATGGAATTTTGGCTATATAAACCATCGACGAGTCCTGTGAGGCCACGCACAGTCCAAATGCAAGTGTGGGTAAACCATGAAATTACTCTATGATGAAATTTAAGAGTTTGTGCAGGAGAATGGAAGAAAGGAAGAGTAAACGGAGGTAGAGTAGAAGTCTATAAAGCAAGACCCTGGCCGCACAACGCATTTACGGGATCAGGCTATATCCATTGGCTATAGATGGGGACTAGGCCGTTAAAATTAGTGATTGCACCCATAGCTTTTTCTTTGGGCCTCTGGTAAATTTAGACATCTATTCCCAGATTTTCTCAGGGTTGGAAAAGAAAAAAATATGAAGCAAAAATTATTATGAAACTAATATGATTGATAATATATCAAACAGCCCATTCCATCATTAACATCAGCCATAACTAGTGCTCTGCAGGACAAAGGAATTAGACATGTCCTTCCACTCCCGTCTGCTTATAGTCTTTCTCTATCAGTCTATACCGGCAAATTTTCATAGCTCCCTAATCCATCGTCTTCTCTTCTCTTCCCTGCGTATTTTGCAATCTTTGGGGACCCATTTTGTTAACCTTAATGTCCATTTTTTATCTGTCATTCTCATTCTATGTCGTGTCCATGTCCATTTCTTTTTTCTTATATGTTGTTAGAACATCCTACACTTCAGATTGTCATAATATTCATGTTGCTCTTTTTCTGTCTCTCCATAGCTCTTTGAGTTGTAATTAGAGTATATTCTAAGGTTTTAGTGAGGCTCTAATATTCTGATGCATAACTTAATAACAAGATAATCTATCTAAATACTTTTCTTTTTAGTGAATGGCATTATGATTTTCATAAACTCCTTTTGATCACCAAAAACACTCAATCATATGTGTACCTTTCTTTTAATTTTGGACTTATATCCTGGAGCAGCATTTAATGTCTCTACTAAGTACGTATATTAATTAGTGGTCAAATGAGGTTGGTTCATAACCGTCATTGGTTGTGTCTGCATTTTCATAATTTACTAACATTCATTTTCAGTCCTATATTTCTCCTTTATCTATTCAAATCTTCTATCATGTTTTGAAATTCCTCCTATGGTTCGCTAAACAGAACTATGTCATTTGCAAGATCTTAAATTGTGAAGGTAATCCTACATTTTCCCATTCTAAATTCTTAAAACCTCCAAGGCACGTCAAAAAGAAAACATTCTTTTTTGTTCTCCTACGGTAAATGGCATCACTCCAAACATATAAATTCCTTAGAAAAATAGCAGACAAAATTGCGTGTTTACTAACAGAAGAAGTCCTGGTATATATACCATGAATATAAATATAGAAAATAAACTTGAAAGTAGCGTGATATTGAAATGCCACTCAAGAGGGATTTACATCTTAAGGCTGTAAGAAATATGACCCTAAACAGAAGACTTTTCCGTCACCAAGAACGGATTATGTATATAAGCTGATGTTCTCTGACTCCAGCTTGTTGTATCTTCACACTACTTCAAAAGGGTTTTTAAGTTTTATAATACACAAGCATAGATATTGTTCTGACATGAATGCTTATTATCATATATAGCAAGTTCATTAAGATTTTGTAACAGCATATGGATTACACTATTATTTAATGTGTGCTCCTCTCTCTCTCTCTCTCTCTCTCTCTCTCTCTCTCTCTCTCTCTCTCTCTCTCTCTCTGTATATATATATATATATATATATATATATATATATATATATATATATATATATATATATATATATATATATGTATATATATACATATATATGTATGTATATATATACATACATTTATATATATATATATATATATATATATATATATATATATGTATATATATGCATACATTTATATATATATATATATATATATATATATATATATATATATATATATATATATATATATATATATATATATATACACATATATATATATATATATATATATATAGACAGGTATATATATATATATATATATATATATATATACATATATATATATATATATATATGTATATACATATATATATATATATATACCTATATATATACATATATATGTGTATGTTTATATATATATATATATATATATATATATATATATATATGTATATATATATATATATATATATATATATATATATACATATATATATATATATATATATGTGTGTATATATATATATATATATATATATATATATATATATATATATAAATATATATATATATATATATATATATATATATAAATATATATTTATATATATTTATATATATATATATATATATATATATATATATATATATATAAATATAAACATATTTACACATATACATAAATATATATATATATATATATATATATATATATATATATATATATATATATATATATAAATATATATATATGTATATATATATATATATATATATATATATATTTATATATGTATATATATATATATATATATATAAATATATATATATATATATATATATATATATATATATATATATATATATATATATATATATATATATATATATATATACAGAGAGAGAGAGAGAGAGAGAGAGAGAGAGAGAGAGAGAGGGAGAGAGAGAGAGAGAGAGAGAGAGAGAGAGAGAGAGAGAGAGAGCGTTTCAAGAAACTGAAGGACATTTTTATGTCTTCACGAAACACATACGACATCACTACCATCAAATATTCCGGTTATGCATTTGACAATCTACCACGCAAACCCCGTCCACGGTAGTGCAAAAGACGTGCATGAAGCTAAGCATTTGCCGTGAATACTGTTGAACTATCGTATGTGAGGATGGAATTACTCCAAAGAGACACTAAAAACTTTAACACCGTGTCTGTGTATAAATAAACTTCTATACCATCTAAATGGCCTCAACATCACAACCTTAGAAACATGGCATATTCAGTGTTTGGAGATTTCAGTAGTTACAACAATATATGGGGCTACAGCCAGAATAACACTCATGGAGAGGCTGTTGAAAAATGTGATCTGAATGACAACCTAACTATTTTCACTGTGCAGAAGACTAACCATCTTTTATGAGCTCAAGATAGAAGAGAGACATAGCCCTAACCTATCAATTGTGTCGTCTTGTCACTACTCAAAATATATCAAATCTGTCTGGGACCTAATTCCAAAATCTCAACACAGACCAATTGCCGTTAACATCAGACCAGTTATCCAAACTCTTGAGTATGATCCTATAGCAAAATTTTACTTCCCGAAAGCAAAGTGGGAATGTTTCACGCCAGACAGAGCTGGATGACAAAGAAAAATAAAATCAAACCAGAACTAGACAGCTGAATTTTTTTCATGAAACGTATATGGACAGTGTCAAAGAAACATATTCCAAGACAAAGCATTAACAATTTTATCTTGTGTATTAGAGATGAAGGTAATAATATTTAAATTTATCATACACCAGTGTACAATTCAGACCTGTTTGCCCAAAACACAATCAAGCTTGTAGAGCCGTTGTTAGCCTCTGTAGACAACGAGTAAACGGAAAGATGGCAAGAACTGATAACCATCCCATATATGTCTCAGAATAGTAAGAAATCATGGAAAACAATCAGTAAACTGAACTCGGATAAGAATACCCAAAGAAGAATAGCTGATGTAACACCGAAAGTAGTAGCTGAGCAATTTTTATTTAATGGAAAGCCATATAACAAAGAATGAGAATATCTCGAAAGAATGAAAGACGAAATGAAACGATTCATGTAAGAAAATGATACCTTTGAACCACTGATTGCTGAAGAACGGCACGAATCCATAAAACACCTTAAAACTAGAAAACCTACCGGGCTGGATGACATTAATTCTGAGTTAATACTGCACTTTGGCAACAGGACCATTTCATGGGTATTGGCACTTCTTAACAACTGTGCAAGTACATTCTAGATCCCTAAACTATTGAGAAGAGCTAAAATTGTGGCCATACTAAAACCTGGCAAAGACCTGATGATCTGTAAGAGCTATTGGCCAATACCTCTCCTCTGCAGCTTAAGCAAACTGTACAAACGGGTGATAATGGCCCGCATAGCTTCCACATTCAAAGAACAATGTACACTAGACCAGACTGGCTTCGGAGTAGGAAGATTTTGCTGCTCCAAGGTACTTAGCCGCCTCACTCAGTATACTGAGGCTGGGTTTAAGCAGGGGAATATCGCAGGTGAGGCAATATTCATTGACCCAATTAAACTGAGAACCTCATGTTGCTCCTTTTGAAACTTGTCATAGTTATTCACAATGTAAGCATAGTGACTATTATACAGTCATTGCTGACTGAAAACTTTTCTTCAGTGATATGGGCGGTAAGAAGAGCAGATCGTGAAAAACAGAAAAATGGCCTTCCACATGGTGCTGTGCTGCCCACAATGTTTCTCATCCTATACCAATAATGGACCAGTTTAGAGATATCCATAGATTTATGTATATGGATGATCTGTGCCTAGCCATCCAATCAGATTTATTTACTACCATTGAGAGTAAATTATCAGATGCTTTGAAAGATCCTAATGAATACAACAAGCTGAATTTCCTAAATGCCAATCCAGACCAAACACAAGTATTAGCTTTTCATCTTGAAAAAATACAAGACAAAGGGTGAGTTGAGAGGTTCCCTGTCTATGTAGTCATTAGTTTAGACAGAAAACTATGTTTTAAGGAGCGTGTAAGGAACGAAAAGGAGAATGTATCTATCAGGAATAACCTCCTTAGCAAATATGCCAATTCAAATTGGGGAACAAATCTGACCAACTGTTTTACAAACAGTTTTAGTACTGAACTAATCCTCTGCCGAATACTGCTCCCCAGGCTGGGAAAAGTCCTGTCATTCCTTTAAAAGTCAATATTGATTGTCAAGCACTAAACCACTGACCATGCACCGAACAGCTCATTCAAAGACCTAAAAATATAAAGAAGAGAATGATGAAAGGCACCTGCTCTATGATCTCCTAGTGGCTACACAAAGATAAGATTCCCACAAGAGCTTCATAACCACCACTAGCCTCGACCCCATGGATCCAGCAACTAACCGTTTAGAACACTGGCGCAAAGCAGACCACTGGCCCACCTGATGAGGTTATCCAGAGCCCATGTGAGTCTATTCCCAATAATAATAATAAAAAAAAAAAACTGTATAGAAAGGATTGGGTTACTATTAATCAAGAAAGAGCTAGAGTTGGAAGAACTGTAGACAATCTTATTGAGTGGTGACTTATGCCCTCAGCTGAATGCCCATGTGGGCATCATATCAAGACAAATGCATCCAATACATCGTTAGTGTGAACAGGAGCCAATCTGTACTGTTTTGGACCTCTACGTATTTAATCAGGCCACTCTGCATAGATACATCGTTAGCACGATAAGATATTATGATGATTCCAACATATGTATCAACAAAATTCCATACAGTGGAAGAAATAGAATTTTATTTGAAGATCTGGAGATATCTTCAAAAGATATAAACCTCAATTTATATGTTTTAGTTGATTTCAATGTTAAATTAGGTGAAAAGATAATAGGTAAATCAGCAGTAGGTGAATTTGGAGTAGGTGCAAGAAATTACTTAGGAGACATGATTGTAGAATTTCTTGAAAGAAACTACTGAAAAATCATAAACTCTTTTCTTTATAAAACAGAGAAAACTGGCACGGAGAAGACAAATGAAGAAACAAAAAGAGAAAAATTTCATTATCTGTGTAAAGACTAATTTCGTTAAAGACTAGCTATAAGAAGCCTGCTGCGTGGGCTACAATCTTCTTGACTTATTACATAAACCCCTAAAACTGCTACAAAAACTTTAGGCAAATTAGACTCGGAAACACAAGAGCCTCAATTCGAAGCCAAGAATGACGTCAAGAGCATATTTCAAAGTAGCAGATACTTTCAAAGAAGTGGACCCTTCAAACAAACGTTCTCAGCAAATTATTTTAAAAAAATCGTGGGACATCCTACAGGAGTTTCACTCGCACTCCCGTGACAATCGCTAGGATGGGGTAGGCAAAAGAGGAAAGGGAAAAGACTTCCCTCGTCCTAGTGATTGTCACAGGAGTGCGAGTGAGACTTGCATAGGATGCCAAGTGATTTTTGACAATGTTTGTTTGAAGGGTTCATTTCTTTGATGTATCCGCTCTTCTGAAAAGTGCTCTTGTGCGAGACGTCATTCTTGACTTAAAATTGAGGAGTTTGTCTTTTCGAGGGTAGGTTGCCAGAAGTTTTTGGGGTAGTTGTAGGGATTATTCCATTAAGTCGAGAGAGGTGTAGCCCGCTTAGCGGGCTTTTTAGTGCTAGTCTTCTCTTTTACTATAATGATCTTACATCTTACATTCAGCTCAGCTTATTAAGACTCCACGGTCCGTTTGTTTTCACCCACATTCTAGATATGTCAGTTGATGTTCCTATGTTTTATAATCACAGAACTTATTTCATCTCATTGGTCTTTCTTTACCTACTTTTCTAATTGGAACTTGAATATAAAACTTAATAATTATGTGGTTGCTAACGTTGTGTCATGGTGCTTATGAGTTGCACTGCAACATTGCCTTTTGACTTTTAAAAATGAAGTTATTGTAATTTTCATGTTCATCTTTTACTTTAGACGTTATTTAATTGTATTTGAGGGTAACCCCAGTTGTGGGGATTATTCCATTAAGTCGAGGGGGGTGTAGCCTGCTTAGCGGGCTTTTTGGTGCTAGTTTTCTATTTTACTATAATGATCTTTCATCTTACATTCATCTCAACTTGTTAAGACTCCACGGTCCGTCTGTTTTCACCCACATTCTAAATTTGTCAATCGATGTTCCTATGATTTATAATCACAGAACTTGTTTCATCTCATTGGTCTTTCTTTACCTAATTTTTAATTTGAACTTTAATATAAAGCTTAATAATCATGTGGTTGCCAACGTTGTGTCATGGTGCTTATGAGTTGCTCTGCAGCTTGGCGTTTTTTACTTTCAAAATGAAGTTATCGTAATTTTCTTGTTTATCTTTGACTTGAGACCTCATTTAGTTGTATTCGAGGGTAATCCATAAAATTGTTTACCTTATTCTAAATCAAATTTTAAAATGTAGGGGAAATGCAATAAGTCTTTGCTCGCTTGTTAATGCAAGTTCAATTGCACTAGTCTTTGTGTTTTATATTTGCTACAACTTGTCACAGTTGCTCCCTTTTTTATTAAGCTATATTCTTAACTTGAATCAAAGTACAAAAGAAACTTTTGGAGATCGAAATTAAGAAAGCTGTTACTGATGCTCTTGTCCAATTCTTCCCTTTTAGATATAATTTGTAAATTTCATAATTAAACTCTTTGTCTATGTTGCCTGGTGTTGTTTGTTTAAAATCGGTGGAAAAATCTCACAAAGCTTAATATTATTAAGAAAAATTATAATAGATGGATAACATTTAGCATCACCAAATGTTCTTGGTATCAGAAGGCTGAAAAATAAACACCTTGGTCATCCAGTTTTAAACCTTTTGATCATCCGATAACTTGTTAAAATCAATGTCATGTCTGGGAGGGGGAGGTAGTGGCTTTAAAGGTATTGTGTGTAAATTGCGAAAGGTGTCAGGATTTGGCAAGGAAATAAACAATGAGAAATGAAAATTGCTCCATTTTCTTCCTGTTTACATCGTACCAACACGGTTCTGGTGTAAAGTGACAGCAGCTCCTACCGTGTACCAGCGGGACATTTCAAGTGTTGTAAAGCAGCTGAAATCGTCAGAGTAAAATTCCAATGACAAACGAAACAGCGACAGCACTGGTGTGAAATCGGCTTACTAAAGAGTATTGAAAGAACCATGATGTTCTGGTAAAATAAGATAATGTCCTTATAATTATTTTCTTAAGGGTAGTTCCTCGTGTTTAATGAGCTTATATATAGTAGAGGGACAAAACAATTGTTATCTGGCTCATGTTGTTAGGGTGCATCCATGTCTTTATAATGCTTATATGAAACTAAGCTCATGAAAGAAAGTTTGTTTAACGATGGACATTGGTAACTGGGGTAGAATCATCAATGGAACAATTTCACTTTTATTAGCATGTATGATTGTGAGGTTGGCGATGGTAACGATAATCTTAGAGAAATAGGACGCTCATAATCATTATTTTATTGCCAGATGCATTAGTGAAAAGCCTGAACACAAGGAGCATCCTTTGTTCATGATTTCCTTTTTAATGGCAGTTTTTTAACAGATGTTTTACTGAAATCATTCGTTCAAAACATTTGAAATATCATGTTAAGATATTGGGGTTGTCATGAAACTGCCATGGAGTAAAAGAATTGCACCTTGCCAAAGACATCTTTGAAGAAGCTGTAAAAAATAACTCATAACTGTTAATGTGGTATGAAGATATGCAATGAACAGTAAGATATTGAATATTATGAAATGGATGGAGAGGAAACACTTTATAAAGAAAATAAAAAATATATTGAATAGTAAGAAATAGTTTGAGAGCAAAAACTTTATAATGAAAGTAAGAAATATATTAAATATCAGAAATAGTTGTAGAAGAAACACTTTATAATGAATGCTCATACTGGGGCCCACTAATTACACTATTTCAAAGTGTAAATATTGTTAATGTGGATCCGGGGGTATTAGAAACACAACCAATTGAATGATAATCAACCCCGCTGAGGAGTGCCATATAATGTAACACTTGGGTCTGTACATTTTTAGGAATCTGGTGGCCCCCTGTTGGCATGTAAAAAGCTAGTAGCTGGGTTGATCAAGAGTTAGCAATGTTAGTATGATAAAAATCTATACTAGAACCCACTGAGTACACCCTACAAAGTGTATGGGCGGTGAATGTGAACCCTTGGGGCATCAAGAACACCACCAATTAAATGATAGCCTCACTCTGAAGTGCAACATAATGTAACACTCAGGTCTATACATTTTTAAGGATCCGGGGGCCCATTTTTGCATTTATAGAAGACAGTGACTGGATTGATCAAGAATGATCATTGACGATATGATTAAAAAGTGTGATTTCCTATGATATAAAGTATTGCATTCATTGCACAACCTCTGGGTCGACAACATTTTTTGTTTTCTTTCACTTTTATACCAGCAAATGATTTAGCTCTTGACATGAAAAAATAATTTTGACCATAATTGAAAACTTGCTTGGGAAAGTAAACTGTAACATATGTTAATGACTGGCCTTAAGCTTTGTTGTTTGTTAGGCAGTATGCTAACCTTACTGGAAACTGAAATCATGCTATGCTTATGGGTAGTGCTCTAGCTTGTAATGACATTGTTATTTTAGGTATTGTCATATACTCACCTCTCTGGTAATTTCCCGCAACAAAAGGAACAAGTGCGGCACTCTCTGGTGTATAATCAGCTGATAAAAGAGTTTTGAGAGAACCATAGTGTGAGGTCAAAATAAGATAATATCCTGATATTTTTTTTCTTGAAGGATAGTTGCTTATGTCTATCGAAATTTACATATAGAAGAGGGACAGAACAATTATTATCTGGTCCATGCTTTTACGGCGCTTGCGTTGGGTTTACGCTAGTAACACGCTATTTGGAAGACAGGGTTTTGGTCTCCAGATGCTATAAATTTTGATGTAACAGTAGTAAACAAGTTAAAGTCAAGCGGCCATAGAATGGCGAGAAGTAAAATTGGTCTAGATCTAAGGAAAGAATGAGATATACTAATTTGGGAAGGGAAATAAACACTCTTGTAAAAATAATAAAAAAATCTGATGAATATAGTTTAGCAATACAGTAAAAAAAAGGGGTGAGGGGACTCACAGCTGCATGTGGAAATGGGAGCAAGACAAAAGAAATGAATAGAAATTTAAGAAAACTTGTATTGCAATGAAGCATTATGGTCAAAATTACTACAGTAGTTCATTGACATATCATCTGATGGTGCCAATACTTGATTCAGTGTAATCCTAGTAGAAACTTCCTGAAGTCAATGTTTTCACGATCTCCTGATTTCTAATGGAGCAGATATGAAAGTGCTGTTACATTTCACGAACTTATGAGAGTCAAACTTTTCAGCCATGACAGCACTGAAAACTTTATATCAGTATTCATAATGAAACGGCATCTCATTATCTCAGGGAAATAGCTGATAAAAGTTTTCCAACTTTGACAGGCACAATGTTACCTGCGCTTTGACTACATTGAAACTAATGCCTATGTTTTGAATGAATGCATGTACTGTAACCCGAACTTTCTTTTGAAAGTCTCAATTTTATGGTATCAAGAAATGTTGTTTTTGGTGGCCCCTGACATAGTTTTATTCAGATTATTTAATTTGGTGAATGTGTCTGCCAGGTAGCTCAGTCAAAGGTGGCCCTTGTCCTCATTAAAGAAATCAGCCAGCACAGGTTTCTTCTCTGAGAGGAATGTACACAGCTACTCTCCTATACGGAATAAAGGTCCCCAAATTACAATATTTCAAAGACAGTAGAGTCAAATTACCATATAACATTTTTTTATATTCATCTTAATCGATACTTTTTTCAAATACACACACGCACGCCCACTCACAAACAATCACACACACATTTATATATATATGTATATATATATATATATATATATATATATATATATATATATAGATATATATATATATATATATATGTATATATATATGTATATATATATATATATATATATATATATACATATATATATATCTATATATATATATATATATATATCTATATATATATATATATATATATATATATATATATATATATATATACATATATATATATGTATATATATAGATAGATAGATAGATACATAGATAGATAGATAAATATATATGCAAATAAATGTAAGAATTGACGAGGAGCAGACAATTAACAAAGAATGGTGTGATATTCAGATCATATATCACTCAGTTGGTATAAGTTTTGGGACATGCAGTTACAAGGAGAAATCCATTGATATCATATGACACTTGTTGTACTATAAAAGGAGGATAAAGTCAGAAATTGATTGCTGAAATTCTCGAAGAAGTAATGAAAATTGCAAGATAAAGCATCCTAAGTGTTACAGAATTGATATTTAGGTCAGGAGAAAAGCCAGAAATGAGGAAAGAATATTCAGGCAGTAAAGCAGATGAGGCTGACAAAGTTAAAATTTCACGAACTGGATATTGTGTAAGAATTTATCGCAGAATTATTAGTGATATCTTTATTGGGTAAAAGAAGAAAAAAATATATACTCATCAAAAATAGAGATGGATTTGTTATAATAATAGAAGAGAAAATAAGGCAACGCTAGATCGAACCCTTTAGTGAGGACATGAATAGGGGATATAGAAGGAATAATTTTATTAATATACCTGAAGTTGAGGAAGACCTCGATGTGCCCATGGTTGAATTAACTGGCTTTGAAGTCGAAGCTATCATTAAAAAACTCAAGAGATAGAAAGCCCGTTGAGACGATGGAATAACTGCTGAGAAGATATTGGTGAAAATTTGACGGACCCCCTATTACCTAAAAACTTATTTTTTAGAATGCGGCTTGAAGAAGTAGAATCTGATGAACGGGAGCTAGTAGGGGTAATGAAAATTAAAAAAATAAAGAGATCTTAATAACTGCAATAATTACAGAGGCATCACACTTACGTCAGTTCTAATGATAATATATAGTAAGCTTATTCTAAAGAGACTAGAGAGAAATATCAATGGAAAGCTGAGATGAACAAGCAGAAATTAGAAAAGGTAGAAGTTGTACAGACCCAATTTAAATTTAAGACAAGTTGTACAGCAAAAGAGAGAATATAGAAATCCACATTTGATGGCATTTGTGGACTATCAAAAAGCTTTGATGGTGTGAACGGGCCAGTTTTGTAGAGAGTCCTGCATTATTATGGAGTACTTAAATACATAAATTTGATTGAGTTTGTTCATGAGCAGAGTATGCGCAAAGTTAATGTTAGTCGAGTCCTATCAAATGAAATTCCAGTGAACATTGGAGTCCTCGAAGGAAATGTGTTATCATTAATGTTGTTTATCATCTTTATGGATTTTGTAATACATAGAACTGTTTGGAATGGTGGAGAATGGTTGGACTGGATTGGTAATGAAAAATTAGCTAATCTAGTATATCCTGATGACCCTATCCTTATTTGCAGAACACCAGAGAAGAAAGAGAGAGATAATGAGAACTCGTATATCAATTTTCCTGGAAATACTGGCTAATTTCCAGGCAGTGAACAATCAGATCGGTCAGCCACTATCACTAATCCACTGAGAACAGTGTGATGATTGAAGTAACCCAAAACTAGATATGTTTTAGGGCATTAAAGACTGCCCATGAATGGCAGGGTCAAGGGACAGTGACGTTGTCCAATTAAGCATGCCAATGCTATGAAACTGACCATATATACATATGATCAGCACCGAAATCCCCTCTCCACCCAAGCTAAGACCAAGGAGGGTTAGGCCATGGTTGCTGATGACTCAGCAGATAGATCTATAGGCTCTCTCAAAACCACCATCTTTAGCTCACACGGATGGTGAGGTTGCAGCGACCAGAGTAACTAAGGAGTTTGAGTTGGACTCTAAACCCCCATCTGGCGTTCACCAGTCAAGGACGTTGCTAAATCCGCCACTATAACCATTTGTCCTGTAGTGAAGTGAAAACACCTGCATTTGTTGTTTTTGTGCATAGTTTTATGTATACTATTCAGGGCCACCCATAATTTACTGATTTACAGTGAACGATCAGACCAAAATCCGCAGTAATGAATAAAAAAACTTCTATGCCCCCAGTGTCAGCAGCAGTGGAACAACTGCAGAGGGTGTGAAAACATCTTTGAACTAGAACCGGCTAACTTTAGAAATAATCCTTCAAACAAACAATATCAGACCCTGTTACTAGTATAGCTGACGAAAGTAAACAAGGATATAATAAGATTGAGTAAAATTAGATAAACTTTGAAAAGAGTGCCACATATTCTGCTACAAAGTACATGAAAGAAGAAAAATGGAGTTGGTTTTCTTATTAGTAAAAATTTTGCTCTTAAACTAGAAGAATTTTTGCGGCATTATTGATAGAATTGTAGGATAAATTTTCCAACTTAAAAAGAAATGTAAACTATACGCTGATCATTCAAATGCATGCTTATACAGAGGAAGAAATGCAAAGATTTTACAAAGATCTGAAGATATCTATGAAAAATTAATATAAAACTCCATTTATATTTGATTTGGGTAATTTCATGTTTAAATAGATCAAAAGAAGACAGGATTGACGGAGAAGACATGCTTGTAGAATTTGCTGAAAGAAACAATATTAAAATCAGGAAAACCTTTTCTATTCTTTTAAATGTAACACTGATAATAGACATGAAGAAGCACAATTGGAGAAACGAAAAACAAAATAGATCTGATTTTCAGTGAAAAAAGTAAATTTAGTTGAAAATGTAACAGGTGTTAAACAAGTTAAATTCGAGAGACCAAAAATGTTCAGAAGCAGAATCTGCTTAAATCTAAGATCAAAAAGAGAAAATTAATTTTGAGAAGGAAAATAAAAAATCCTATAATAAGAGAAAACTGCTGAGTTTACTTTTGTAATACAAAGTAGGAACTCCCAGCTAAATGATGAAATGGAAGGAAGTCAAGAAGAAATTAACAATAGTTTATCCAAATTTTTATGGGAATCATTACATGCTATAGTTGGTATAATTGCTTTACAAGATCAAGAAAAACTATTAGAAAACACACACAAAAAAAAAAACGAAAAAAACGATGAAAATATTAGAATTGGTAGCAAACTCCAAGAGAGAAGAAATAGAATTAGCAGAACTATCCAAAACTATGAGCAAACTGAGAACCCATGAACTTTGTAAACACAATCACAATAAAATTGAGGAAATACCTGCTCGTACATTGCAACGGTAATCCCATTTTTTAGTATCCCCCCCACTTTGATAACCGAACTTGTTTAATCGTGCCTTTGCATTTATCAGTTTGTTTGAATTCTTGTGATATTCTTCCCCCGGAACTGTTTACATATGAATTCGTTATCTGTTGAGTAAAAGTTAGTTGCATTCATCTCGCCTCTTTCATATAACCTAACAGCAACTTTGTACAATTGGTGACCACTGGAGGGTGAGCTCCCACCCACAATTTCAATGAGGAAGAATTTGACTACGACGACTTCGACATCACGCTTCCCTCTTTCACAGCTTTCCCCTATTATTTGATGATGCCACCCTCCAACCACGAATTGGTTATCCACACCATATCCATGACACTACCATCCTTCACCAGTATATAGGGCTTCGTTGGCTTTCAATGTGCTGAGGCTCAGTTTCACATTAAGGGTGTGACATGCTGAAGCACCAAAGCAGACTATGCCCACATGGCGATTCCTGAGAACACTTTCCCGGAAATCTCCAATTGGCTTTGCAATAAAAGGGATACCTCAATAGCATACGATGCTCCCAAAACATACCTCCTAAAGCAGTACTTGCCATTGGCAATTGCCCTATAGCCAAGCATTTTCAGCTCCTTCAACAACAGTTGGGGAACCAAAACGCTTCATGCACCCTCAGGGAAATGGCCAGTATCGTTTGCTAGCAACCTACTGCAATCGGCTCTCCTCGAGGTATGACACCTACCTGAAACTGTATGGGTTACCAACCCCGATATAGATATTTTGCCCATGGAGGACCTGATGACCAAAGTTGACGCCCTTATGGGCAGACCCTTCATCACCTTCAAGACCTTCATCAACACCTCCACTCCCGATGAAGAGGAAAACTATTCAACATCAAACGAAGCTGACGTGAATGATGTAGGACATTCACGCCCACCTCATGACGTTCCGCAGGGTGACAAAACCGCACACCACCACCTATAGCACCACCCTCAGGCTCCAACCAACAATCTCTCCAGCCACTTACTGACACCCATCGACCGCAGTTTTGCTACTATCACTACAGAATCCCGGTTGTCAGAGGCCAAATAACATGTAAGTAAGACATTGGTCAAGGGGCTGGTCTCCCCTATCGCTAATCTTTTTTTTTTTTACAAAACGTAGATACGGGCGTGCAATTTTTGGTAGAAACTTGTGCTTGTAATTTTCTTTTACTACGGTAACATTCGAGAACATGATGTAGTTAGTCAAAGCCTACTGACCACCTGGTAGTTTCCAACAGATCTGCAATCCTCACCATCATATTATCATTTGAAAGTACCAGGTATAATTGAAAGTTTCTTGTTGCTGACGTAAAATTACCAATCCTTGGTGTGGATTCCCTCTTAGTTGATGTTGCCCACCAACAGTTAGTCAAAGCAGACTCCAACTTGTTGACACTTCTTCAACACGACCCCTCTGACCTCGCTCTCTACATCAGTGCACCCACAGATACTTAACCCAACCCTCTTGCTTCGTATTTGAAATTTCTCTATCTACAGTTTCACTATAGACCCATTGTTTCCACCAAACACGGTATTTATCACCATATCAGGATGACGGGGGCCCCAGTGTTAGCCAAAATCAGGTGTCTGGCACCGTATTGTTTAGCAGCCGTCAAACAACCGTTCACTGCAATGGAAGATATGGACCTTTACCAATGGCCACCAAACCTATAGTCAACACCCTTATGCATCGTCCTGAAGAAAATTGGCTCCCTCTGCCCTTGTGGGGATTACAGGCATCAGAACATGCAGATGGAACCGGATCACTACCACTCCCAAACTTCGCTGATGTTACCTCATAATTGCCAAAAGCAAAGGTTTTCTACACACTTGACCTATTGAAGGGGTATTATCCGGTGCCAATGAATCCAAAACACATCCCCAAGATCACAATCCCCACCCCCTTTGGTACATATTCCTTCAATTACTCTTGGGTGGCATCTTAAACTCCTCCCTTTTTGCGTATGTTATGTGAACGACATACTTGTGTTCACTTCCTCCAAAGACGAACACCTCCATCACCATCATCATTCTCGACCACCTACATAAGTATATTCTTGTGATCCATTACAACAAGTGTATCCATTCCCTAAGAAGGTAGCAGCAGTTCAGAGCTTACCCAGACTCTTGACCATCAAAACACTGATAAAATTCTTGGACATGATCAAATATTACCACTGGTTCCTTCCAGTCATCACTGCCATTCTTGACACCCTTTATGCCTTCACCAAGGGCAAGCTAAAAGACCTGGAGTAGGGTTCCCATAACGAAGGTCCTATTAACCATTGCTGCTCTAACATTGCCTATGCCACATGTCCTTCTCCTTCTCTCCACCTATGCTAGCAATGTCGCTATTAGTGTAATACTCGAACAAGAAGTCAAATCTTGCCTCACCCATTGGCGTTCTCCAGTAGAAAACTGGCAAAGGTAGAATCCGACTACTCTACCTCCAACTGTAAAATGCTGGCAGTGCATTTGGCTGTCCGCCACTTTCGCCACTTCTTACAAGGTACGCCCTTCGTCATTCCCATGGACTATATGCCTCTTGTGAATACCTTCCCATCAATCCTGACATCTCTTTGTAATGCCTAAATACAATTGCACCCTTCAACACATCTATGAATCTCATTGCCAATGACCTGCCACCATTCACCTGGGATTAGATTTTAATACCTTGACAGAAGCTCCACGAAAAGATCTGGAGTTCCAAGCATGTATGACCTCATGCACATCCCTCCATTGGGAAGACGTCTACCTCTACGACTCGTAGACCACAACCATGGATATCTGATCCCATGCGCTGACAAGTGCTTGATTTCATTCATAGCCTTTAACATCCCCCATGCCAATCTACTGCACAAATAATGAAGAGGAAGATAATTAGGCATGGTATCACTAAGGATCCTATAGACTGATTCCTTAGCAGTACTTCATACCAAACTTCAAAAGTACATAGACACAGGAATTCAAGAGTCAACACCATCCATCAGCATCAGTGTCATTATTTGCACAACCACGTCGATGTCGTAGGTCCCCTACCCACATCACAATGATATTGTTACTTATTTACTGTCATTGACCACTACACTTATTGGCCTGAAGCCATCCTCATGCTGTAATGTAATGTCCCCCTCATTTACATCAGCGTTACCGTGTTGGGTGGATCGCAAAATTTATTATCTATGAGCATATTACTTTTGACAGGGGTACAACTTTCACTTTTTAATTTTGGACATCATTAGCAAATTTCCTGAGTATTACCCTACATTTGACAACTGCCTACATGCCTGCAGCCAACGGATTGGTTGAACGTTTTAATTGCACCCTCAAAGCTAGTTTGATGTAGCGATGCAATGCTGAAACTGGTTTACTCAGCTTCCCTTGGTCCTCCTGGGACTACTGGAAGATGAAATAGTGAATGGAGAATCATTGCAACCGCCTCCGACAAGCTCTGGTACCTACATCACGTTGTGGAGAAATTTACTCCCTGTCACCAGATATAAAACCCCCCACAAAAGCTATACATACCAACAAATTTGCACATGACAACGCACTTTTTCCTGCGCAATGACACTAGTAACCCTCCGGTAAAGCCCCCTTACACAGCCCCTTTCCTCATAATCCATCACACGCCGAAGGCTTTCTAAGTTAACATTCATTACAAATAAGACTGGGTCTCCATTGATCGTCTCAAACCTGCATATCTCCTGCAAGAAGACTTGCCTATGGTAAGTCTCTCAAGAGCAGGGTGCCAAATTTCCAATGTATGTTTTTTTTATGGGTGGAGTCATGTACCTCGAATGTTTCAAACACTTGTACATTATAACAGTATATCCTGTTTTATGTATCTCTCGCTCTCCCCACGCACTGATAACAGAACCTTTTTAAGCGAGTCTTCACATGTATCAGTCATCTATTGAATAAATGTTAGTTGAGTTCCTCTCACATCGCTGTTATAACCTACGCAGCTTCACACACACTAAAGAAAGGAAGAAGTATTAAAATTGTGAAAAGAAGACTTTGAACAGGGCGCCAACAAATATTTGCTTTAATGTATGAAAATTGAAATACTATTTACAAAAGAGATGGAGTGATAAAAATTGCAAAGGATTTTTATGCAATGTTATACTATAGTGATATAAGAAATAAAATAAAAATACTGAAACATAAAGAAGTAGGAGAGACAAAAAAAGTATTGAAAGGCATGAAATCATGCAAAGCAGAAGAATATGGTCTAACAATTAATTTGATAATAATTAGAGATTTAATATCATTAAAACTCGCTGAACTTTACAAATATCTGCAAGAATGCTTTATATTCACTTTACTTTAGCATTATACTAATTCACAAAACCAGAGCAATAATACATCTGAAAATTACGGCCTGATAAGTTTATTCCCAGTAATATACAAAACATTTACATAGATCATATTAGGCTTAATAGAAAGACAGTTAAAATTTTATCTACCAAGAAAGCAGGCAGGCTTTAGAAGCGGGTATTCAGCAACTGACCATATCTATGTAATCAACCAGTTAGTGGAAAAATCAGGAGTGTATGAAAAACCCAATTTATAGTTTTGAGAAAGCTTTTGATTCTGTCAAATGTTCAGCAGGAATAAAATCACTTTAAAGACAAGTAATAAATGAATCTTATTTCAGAACACTTGAAGATATATATACAAGAAGTATAGGAATTGTAAAACTATAAAAAAGATAGTGAGAAAATTAGGCAGACAGACTCCATATCTGCTAAATCATTCACAATATGCCTAGAATAAATTTTAAGAAATTTAGATTTTGAAAATATGGGACTTAACACTAATGGGGAATATCCAAGAGGACATAATACTATTCAGTGATTCACGAGTGGGGCTCCAGAGGAGGATGAAATATTCAAGTAGAGAAAGCAGTAATCTAGGAATGAGAATTATGAGAAAAATTAAGATAATTCTCACTGAAATTGCAGAGACAGCAAATATGTGTTATGAACAAACCTCCATAGATTGTTAATGAATATAAGTACAACTATGGACTGACAGTAAGCATTTCTTAATTATATGAGACCCAAATTAAAAGAAGGACAAACATGGGATGGAGACCTTTTAGGGAAAACAAATTAGATGAGATTTAGAATTCCAGTTTCTCTAAAAATAATTTTTTTTTAATCATATGGTCCTAC
Organism: Palaemon carinicauda; assembly: GCF_036898095.1. Taxonomy (NCBI): domain Eukaryota; kingdom Metazoa; phylum Arthropoda; class Malacostraca; order Decapoda; family Palaemonidae; genus Palaemon; species Palaemon carinicauda. The sequence goes on along the minus strand of NC_090742.1, from coordinate 92,805,047 downwards.
CATTATTAAATTATACATCAGAAAGTTTTAGCCTTACCAAAGCCGTATAACATAAGCTAGTTAGAACTCAACAAGCGATGGAAAGAATAATGATGATATTAACACAAGGAGAGAGAGAGAAAATATTGATTTAGGAGTAAACTAAAATAGAGGATATAACAACCTGTAAAGGTTTTTATTGAAGCTGATAATTTGATAGAATCAAAAGCTTTCTTATTATCCATAAATGTCATATATAGTGATTTGCCATACTTTGTTGAATATATATATTACTGAGAATCAACTTATTTGGTGATAATTTTTTCAGGTCTTTTGTGTCATCCCTTTTATATTCTTTTTTTTAATTGGTATAATGATAAAGTTTTTCTAAGCTCTAAGTATACAAAATTTTTCCAGACAGTTTGTGTAGACTTCACTGAGTTTTACTGATATAAAATCGCCTCCATCTATTATCAAATCAATTGTTAGGCCATCTTCTCTCTAGTCTTTTTCGTTTTTCGATCATTGAATCATTTCTTTTCTTCTGTTGTTACATTTAGTACCGGCCCATGTGTTTCATTAATTCAATTGTCAGATTTATTTCTGATATCACTTCTGCATAGCATTGTATTAAAATAGTCTTAATTTATTATCACTCCATTTCTTATGTTGATATTATTTCCATCCTCATTTTTTAAAGCAAACCTGCTGGCACCCTGTTTTAAGTCTTATTTACACAATTTGATGCTTCTTCGTTTTTTAGCGTTTCCTCGTTTTTGGTCTCACTGCGTTTACAGATGTCTTGTGTTTTTTATCTATTTATTCTTTTTAATAGTTTTGCTAATTCTATTTTATCTCTCTAGGATTTTACCCTCATTTCCAGTCTTTTCTCTCTTAGATTTTTGGTCTGTTCTGATAATTTTCCTTAACCTTGTTAAGAAGCTTTTTCACCTATATCTTGTGCTAATGCTAATAAAAATATGGTTAAAATACTGTTTACTTTTTAGTCCGTTTGCCACCCGTATATGTCTTATACTAAACATTATTGTTATTGAAAGTGTATTATTTTCATTCGTGTTTCTTACTCACATTGGTCGGTAGAGTAATTCTTGCTTACATTCCGGAGCGGCAACCTTGGGAAACTCTGGTAATTTACATAAATGCAAGATAGCTTACCGTAGGCGGAGATGGAAAATAACTTTTCAACCAATTCACTTACAATAGCATGTGAAACCTCTTTATTTTTATAAATTTGAGGAAATGAATCAATTTCTATGGTAGGTTGTGTGATTCTAGGTCAAATTCCTCGTCAAAAGTCAAGTTCGATGCCCTTTTTAGAATATTGGGGTGTTTAAAAATTTTTAACCAAGGAATTAATTTCTGCAGTATATTCTGTGATTCAAGAGCTAAATCATGATCAATAATCAAGTTCAAAATAATTCTCTGTTAAATATCAAATTGATATGATAATGACATATTCAGAATTATGATGTTGAAACATTCATTTATTGCCAGCGATTGTCCCCAATAATATTCAAAGCCGAATGTATTATGAAGCTGTCTAGTTTAATTTTCTATCTTCCACATATTCTTCTCCTTCCTCTTACACCTCACCATTGTTTTCCACCTCTGTCTCAACTGGGTTGAAGTAGGCATCACTACATTTACAAGAGTAATAGACAATATATGGTATTTTCTCTCATGACAACTGCAACGTTCAGTACTTCAGTCCCCATTGCAGCCTTAAAGCTACGCAACACTTTATTCATAAGTTCTTGGGGTCCTGGAAGCTGATTGGAGATTGCTGGTCTGGGAATGCTATCTTTGATTTTCCATCAGTATTTCGTGATATCAATTTCAGGTGAAGAATACTGGTCAAGAGATCTTGCAAGCATAGTCAACAGATGAGCACATAAGATGTGGAAGAATGGATTGAGCTCTGTTGGTGGTACCAACATGATCTTGACTCTCTTACTAAACTTCTTTGTGTATATATGGTACCTTGCAATACTCATTTTTGTCCCTTACTGCAGACCATCTAGTGAACAGAAGAACCACTGCTCTGCTTCCATGAGCTGTGCATGGGTGACATTAACCTTTCCCAAGGCCGAGTACAAACCTGGAAAATCTTCAGGTCTCAGGTTTTTTATGGAAAACACTATCCCCTTACCATACAGATATGAGATAGTATCTGAACTAGAAAATTAGTGCATTCCCAGGATATGCAAAAACTTGGAGCAGAGTTGTGCACAGGTGACATTGATGTCTCAATTAGCTCTATCCTACCAATCCATTTGCACTGTGGCATGAATCTTGTTTCAGTACACTAAGTAAATAAGTAGAACGAAAACATCAGTGTCATCAGAGAGAATTCAAATCCCTTGTTTGTCATACTGAGTATTCATGAGGAAGTACAAGATCATTGTTATCTCTGCTTCATCATGATTAAATACGCCATTACTAGTGCTGTCCATAGGGACGTGTTTGTCATAGATATTGTACATGCACAACGGGGCAATGTTGTGTTGATGGTCAGGTCGTAGTTAATAGAACCATGTTTAGCACGTAGTATACATTCATGGTCCTTTGTAGAAACATTGTGATATTTGTCGAAGACGAAGATTTCTTTACTAAGGAGAGAGGACAATCTTTTCTTCATGGACTTAACTATGACTGACGCATTACCTCTCAATAGACAAATAATATGATAGAGAAGCTGGCTTACATCAACAATGGTAACATCAAGGGGAAGTGGTTTTTATACCTTTATGTAGCTTGTAAACAAAGAAAATTTTACTACTAGTACTCGTTGATTAGTAAGGGAGGTATTAAGCAGAGCTCATATTGGAAATTGTTTGCTAACTTCATCTGCCGTTGCTGTCCAACTGTCAGTAACCCGAAGAAAGTAATTTCCAGGTAAAAGATTGTCTTGTTCCCTACTTTCACAACTTTGTTTATGTCTTCCATGGTCTAGATGGCTGCATGGAATCTATTGGGTACATATCTATGGAACAGTGCACCAATTCTCTCGCCTGTGTGAACTGATTTGGCGACATTCTCATCATCTCCAAGGGGGAAGGAGGGTGGGGGGGGAGGAAGTTTGCCGTTGGCAATGGTGCAAAGGAGTGGCGACTGATTTTCCAGTTGGTGAGACATTTTGGAGAGGTCTAGCAAGATTCGACATCTGTCGTCTCCATCCCTCTCCCTCTTATTTTTTTTTCTTCTTGCAACGTGGTCTACTGTTCATGGTACTTGGTGTAGCTGGGTCTCAGGGTTTATGTGCATCATGGTGTCTAAGAGGTAAGCAGTGATGAGAAAAAAAGTGATCTACTCCCCTACCATATCTGGAGAAAAGGTCATATCCTTATGGTCACATTTGCCAATTCAAATGACAGTTCACTCTCCAAACTAGTCAGAGCTACCTTATTCCCGCTACCCTCCTGCTGACGGCATGGCTCAGACTAAGAGTTTTCTTACTCCCTTTACCACTGGACACTAGTTCTGGAACTAACTTCAACAAACTTGGGCTGGTCTCTGTGATTTTGTTGCCCTGCATGAACTCTGATAGGTCATAGTTTGCCGTATCATACTTGACCACCCGTGCCTCATGCTTAGTCTGCCTGATCAGGGAAACAATGCTCCTCTCATCTGACTCGTCTACCTTAACTATCTCGAGACTGTTAACAACGATTTCACAGAAACTAACAATGGTAACACAGCCATCTAATTGTACAACAATTATATCCTTATCCATGCAGTCAGTCAACTTGCTAAATGTCACATCGATCATGCATGTGACATAGAACCGAATACAAAGAATGTAATTCATCCCAATATCATATTCTAGACTTATCTCTGTTGATATAATGAGTTCCTTCAGAGCATTAGTCGGCAAATTAGCATATTTGGGGACTTTCAGAAAACTGTTATAACAGCGGATATGGTATTTGCATTCATCAACAGGTAGATCAGAAACCAAAGCAAGGTGCAACTTCACTCATCTAGCAACATCATCGTTGTGCAGCTCATCAACATCAAGGAGCATATCTTTCATAGTTGGAAGTGGACCAAGTTGTCTGTCAAACCATTATTTAATCATACACTTACGAACGTAGTCCAATTTGTTTGGGTGTCTAGCATTAATTGCTAAAGCATTCCTCACCACAGAACATACAGCACCCTTTGCACTCAAACACATCTTAGTCCGCTACATTAGTATGACACCTTGTTATTGTCTTTACACCCTCCTCCTTAGCCATTATTTTCTGTAACTATATTACTCGATTAGTCTTCTCTTTCGATGTATAAATACAATAACACCATTTGTTGAAGGCTAGTCTAGCCGCATCTCCATATACTTAAAAATATTCTGTAGCTTATCCTCCAGGTTTTTACCACTGAGTCTGGTGCACGAGCTTATCTTTTTTTTAATCCTGATCACAGTGAATGTCATCTCCTCTTTACACCTGTGACATACCGAGAGAAGACACCTCGTATCAGTCATCAAATCCTATCAGCCAATGTGAAAGGGCAGAAAAAAAAAAAAGAATCTCAATGGGCCTAGTAAAAAATGGCATTGACCTTAATCTTTGGCATGGTCACTGGCATACAGGTATCCTGGACCAGGGTTCAAATCGCGGCCGGTCTGATACTATAGTCTTTGAGTGATTTCGCCAGGGGCTCTGATTCCGAGGTCCTTAAGAGAATCCAGACTTTAATGTATTAATACATATGGCATATTTAAGATATGCAAAAAACACGTTTAAATGTGCAAAAAATTATCATATACATAGACATATATATATATATATATATATATATATATATATATATATATATATATATATATATATATATATATATATATATATATATATATATATATATATATATTTACGAAGACTAGACATTGTCTGGTGGCGTCAAAAAATCGGAGATAGTTTCTCTTCGGACAGAATGTATTATAATTTTCAGAATGACGTTAGGAATACATATACTTTTCTCCATTTATTGTTTGGTGTCGACATGTGTTTCAGATCACTTTGCGACGCTTCTTCAGGACTAAATTGAGTATTAGAGTCACACTTTAATATATAGGTTATGGTGGTGAAAATTTGATACAAAATTATTTGGATATTCGAAAAAACTTTCAAAAAATCTTGATAAATGAAAACTTTAGATTCTTTGAAGTATAAACATACTATCATCATCAGCCAATGTTATCCTACAGTAAAACGAAGGCCTCAGATATTTCCTTCCACTGCGATATATGTTTATGTTAATTTTATGCCAATCTATACCCGCAGATTTTCTTACGAGAACCTCGTCAATTTATCGTCTTCTTTCCTTTACCTTTGCCATTAGCAATCTCTTGGGACATATTCTGTTATTCTTAATGGACATATATTATCTGTTATTTTTATTATATATTCTGGCCACGTCAATCCTACTTTGATTTGCTCTCGTCTCCACGTTGCTCTTTTCCATAGATCTTTGAGTTGTAAAAAGATCATGTTCTAAGGCTTTAGTAATGCTCTCAGCTCTTGATGCAAAAGTAATACTGGTAGGACCATATCATTAAATACATTCCTTCTCAGAAAAAGTGGTATTTTACTTTTCCTAGTCTTACTTTGTTTACCAATTGCTCTCTATTCCCTACTTAGGCTATACTTCATTTAATTTCGTTCTCGTGTCCTGGGGAAACACTTGCAGTCTGTCCTAATCACGTAAATTCATTAACAATCTCAAGAGGTTCATCAATAACTCTTATTTGGTATTTCTCTACAATTTCATTGAAAATTACCTTAGTTTTACTCATATTAATTTTCAGTCCTTCA
>NC_090742.1:92776731-92784231 GCF_036898095.1 Palaemon carinicauda | reverse complement strand
ATACCACTGACATCTATAAATCACGATACCATACCGCTCACATCATGAACATGAGTAATCAGAGATTTTAGACCTCAGCCAATAAATACATTTTTCTCAAGTCTACGGACGAAAGACTTATTTTTTCCTCTTGCTGACCGCAGGTGAATCTACAGTAACATTAGACTAAAGTCTACAGACAGCCCATCCATCTTTCCATATGCTGACTGTAGATGGTAGAAAGTGCAATGTTGATCGAGAATCGTGACCCTGATCCGTATCACTTTAAAATTTCATGGTTTTTTTCGAGGCATAATATCTGCCCAATGTTAAAATTTGGTGAAAATCCAGTTTCGTCATAATTCGTCAATCTATTTTGATGTAATCTTTAAAATATGTGAAAAATGGCAATCTGGATCTGGAATCCGGATTCAGTACCGGATCATCTCCAAAAGTTATTGGAGTCTCCCATCGCCTATAATCTATCTGTCGTGTAAATTTCGTCAAAAGCCGCCAGTTTGTTTTGAGGTTATCTTCAAAAGGGCGAAAAAAAAATATAATAGGGTCGTCCATGGCCTATGCCCTATGATCTATCTGTGGTGAAAATTTCGTCATAATCCGTAGAGTAGTTTTAACCTAATCCTATGCATAGACAGACTGACGGATACAAAAATAAATAAATGATACGAATATTTTATAACCTTATTTGCAGAGGTAAAAATTGCAATGTCTCTGTTAGTTTATAAAATCAACAAATGTGAAATACTTTTCTTTCCCGTTTGTGTATTTCATTATTTGTTGACATATGTTTCTAATTTTATTTCTTTTGGTTATTCATAAAAGTTATTCCATATCCTGCGATGTTGATTACGCCTTTACTTGATCATTTTATCCCATCAAGTTTATTTCAAGTTTTACACAGCAAAACTTATAATACGAAAAAAGTATTAGAGGAAAATTAATTTCCAAAATAAATGAGTTTTAGCTTCGCAGAAAAGTGTAAAGAAGGCATCAAAGAAATCAATTAAAAATAAATAAAGGTAATTCTGGAATTTTCAACTGCCTATGTAAAAGAGTTTGACATTTCAGACTTATCTATACGAATACTGCATTTTGCACATATACCAATAGGTTTTAAGATACTTTGATGTTTCAAAATTATCAAATTTAAATGATAAACAATACTAAGGTTTTTGCTGAAAATAGAATCTCTGATCTTCTATTGTCATTGAATTCATGGCTAAGCTTTTTATGTTGCTATATTTCATAGAAGAAATAATTCATTTATGTTCATTTACATCCCCTTGGCTAAGTCACCCAAAATATCCAATCATCTCTAATCACGAACTGGATGGGTAGTCACTAAATAATAATGTATTCATATGGAGCAAATGTTTTGTGAAGAGACGGGCCGAGAGAGGTTGTGACTCAAAAGGCAAGATGAAAGCAACTGAGTGACTTTATTACAGAACATCCAGTTTATATATACATCAAGTACAGGCAAGAAGGTAATAAAATGTATCAAACTATTTCATGTCCAACTGGCAACCAGTTCTGTTAACAGTTGACGGTAAGAAAAACAGACAGGTTGATACAGGTTGCTGTCAGTGCAAAGGGACAGAGAAGATGCAAAGATTAATATATGCAAAAAAGAGAAATGTCGATAATATGTACGATCGCGTGACAGGCGTTTGGTACATGGCTCCCCCCTAAAAATGACATACTGTACATGTTAAATAGGGCGCCCTGATCTAGAGAGGCGAACTGTAGGCGGGTAATCTGGCAGGAGATAAGCAGGTTTTAGACAATCAATGGAGACCCAGTTTTGTTTGCCACGAATGTTTAGTAGGAATGCTTTCGGACTGCATTAGATCACAAGGAAAGGGCCCTTGTAACGGGGCATTAGCGGTGGCTCGCTAGTGTCGTTTCATAGGAAGACGTGTGTTGCAGAGTGCAAGTCAGTCAGTATGTGATGCTTCGCTGGGGGCTTGTAAGTCTGGCGGCATAGAGTAAATTTTCCCATGATGTGACATATGCGCTGGAGATCGTCGGAGGAGGTTATAGATGGAATAAATTTTGCAGGGACAACAAACGGGTCGCCATACACCATTTCAACTGCTGAGACGTCCAGGGCATCTTTAAGAGTGGTCGTTAGTCCCAGGAGGACCCAGGAAAGCTGAGTAAACCAGTTGGAGTCCTTGCAGCGGGACATTAAAGCTGCTTTGAGGGTGCGTTAAAAACGTTCAACCATTCCATTAGCAGCGGGGTTGTAGGCAGTTGTCTGATGTAGGGTGATGCCCAGGAGACTCACTAATGATATCCACAATTGAGAGGTGAAAGTGGTACCCGTTTCAGAAGTAATATGCTCAGGGATACCAAATCTTGCAATCCATCCTGAGAGTAAAGCAGATGTACATGAGGTGGACATTGCAGTTTCCATGGGAATGGCTTCAGGCTAACGAGTGGAGCGGTCGATGACGGTAAACAGGCAATGATGTCCTTGATATGTGGGTGGGGGCCTACAAGGTTGACTTAAATGTGGGCGAAACGACGCTGAGGTTGAGGAAAGGTGCCACTCCTGAATCCGTGTGAAGATGTACTTTGGAAGTTTGGCAAGAAGTACAGGTGCGGACCCAATCTTTAGCATCCTTAGAAATGCCGTGGCAAATAAACTTCGTCTTCAGCATCTGTGCAGTAGAAATGCACGAGAGATGTGAAAGGCCGTGAATGAAATCAAACACCTGTTGGCGCATGGGAGCAGGAATCCAAGGTCGCTGTCTACCAGTACTGACGTCACAGAGGAGGTTAGTGTTTGAGTCATCAAGGGGGACATCTTCCCAACGGAGGGATGTGCAGGATGTCCTACATGCTTGATGCGCTGGATCCTGTCGTTGGGCTTCAGCCAAAGCGTTGTAATCCAATCCCAGTTGAACATCAGCCAACGTGTTTCTTGACAGGGGTATTCATTTTCCCAGGTATGTGTTGAAGGGTGCAATTGTATTCAGACATGGCGGAGAGATGTCGGCATTGACGGGCGGACCAGGCGTCAGACTGTCGAGTGAAGGCGTGCACCAGAGGCTTGTGGTCTGTGCAAATGACGAAGGGCGTACCTTCTAGGAAATGGCGAAAGTGACGGACAGCCAAGTGCATTGCCAGCAATTCTCGATCGAAGGTAAAATACCCCGACTCAGCCTCGGAGAGTTTTCTGCTGTAGAAGGCCAATGGGCAGGGCAAGCTGTTGACCACCTGTTCGAATACTGCAGCAATAGCGACGTCGCTGGCATCGGTGGAGAGAAAGAGAGGTGTGTGTGAGATGGGAAAAGTGAGAGCAGCAGCAGTTAATAGGGCATTCTTTGCATTGCAGAAGGCCGCTTCTTGAAGTGGATAACACTTCAGGTCTTTTGGCTTGTCCTTGAGGGAGGTGTAGAGGGAAGCAAAAGTGGCTCCAATGGCTGGCAGAAAACGGTTTTAATAGTTGATCCTGCCCAAGAATTCCTGCAGTGCTTTGCCGGCGAGGGAATGGGGAAGTTCTGAATGGCTGTTACCTTCTCTGGGAGGGGATAGACTTCTTCAGGAGTGATCCGGTGCCCTAAGAACGACAATTTGTTGGCACCAAAGGTACACTTGTCGTACTTGACTACAAAGCCGTTTTGTTGCAGGCGGTCGACCACGATACGCAGGTGACGGAGGTGTCCCTCTTTTGAGGAAGAAAACACAAGTATGCCTTTCATGTAACATACACAGAAGGTGAGGTCCCCTTAGATGCCATCCATGAGGCATTGAAAAGTGTCCCCAGCATTACGAAGGCCAAAACAGGAGTAATTGCAGGTGTATGTACCGAACGGAGTGGTGATGGCGGTCTTAAGGATGTCTTCTGGGTTCATAGTCACCTGATAATACCCCTTCAGGAGGTTGAGCGTGGAGAAAACCTTTGCTTTGTGCATGTACGAGGTCACGTTGGCGATGTTTGGGAGGGGTAGTGATCTGATTCTGTTTGCATGTTCAGGCGCCTGTAATCCCCGCACGGACGAAGGGAGCCGTCTTACTTCAGGACGATATGTAAGGGTGACGACTTTGGCCTGGTGGCCTTTTAGCAAAGGCCCATTTCCTCCATTTCGGCAAACGTCTGTTTTGCAGCTACCAATTGATCTGGTAACAGACGTCTTAATTTTGCGAACACTGGGGGTCCCATCGTCTTAATATGGTGATAAATACGTATAGAGCGAGGTTGGAGGGGGCGGGTTGAAGAGGTGTCGACAAGTACGGGTCTACGTTGACCAATCGTCGGTGGCGATATCGACCAGATGGTGGAAATGGGAGAGGAAATCTGCACTGAGGATTGACAATGACATCAGCAACGAGAAACTTTCAATTAAATCTACCGTTTCCAAACGATAATGTGAGGTTCTCGTAACCGTAGGAAGGTACCACAGATCCATTGGCAGCTACCAAGCGGACGTCGGCAGACTTAGACAGACTATGTCGTGTCCTGAAGAATTCCCTTGGCAAATGAGAACGACAAGCACCTGTGTCTTCCAAAAATTGCACGCCCGTTCCTGCATCATGTAAAAAGAAAAGATTAGAAAAACGGGAGGCCCTCGCCACAAGCGATGGCCTACTTATAAGTTTCTTGGCACATTTCTTCATGGCAGCCCTGAATCTGGATTGGTAGTAGCAAAAATGCGGCTGATGGGCGGCAGTAAGTGGCAGTAAAAGTCGTTGAATGGGGCGCGAGCGAGTGGTGGGTGATCTGTGGCTTTGTCGCCACTCCGGCATGTCACGGGGTAGGCATGTGTGTCCTACGGCATTAACGTCAGCTTCGGTTGACGTTGAATATGTGTCCTCTTCGTCAGGAGTGGAGGCGTTGATAGAGGTCTTGAAGGTCATGAAGTGGCTGTCCATAAGGGCGTCGATTTTGGTCATCAAGTCCTTTGTGGGTAAACTATCGACATCGGATATGGCAGCGCGTACAGGTTCAGGTAAACGGCGTACCCAAAGGGCACGAAGATGGTTCACCTCATGAGGAGAGCCGTCTGCAGCAGGTTGCAGGCGAGCGATACTGGTCATTTCCCTAAGGGCGAGAGAAGCCCTGTGATCCCCCAACGGTTATTGAGAGATCTGAAAAAGCTTTGCTATACGGGCGGCAGGCAACGGCAGGTACTGCTGCAGAAGGTATGTTTTGAGGGCGTCATATGCTGTTGGGGTGTCTCCTTGTTCACAAAGCCAGTCAGAGATTTCCGGGAAGGTGTCCTCGGGTATCGCCGGGAGAACATAATCTGCTTTGGTGGGTGAACGAGTCACGTCCTTGATGCGGAATTGGACTTCTGCACGCTGAAACCAAGCGGCGCCAACATCCTTTGAGTCTGCCATAGTACCAGTGAGGGGGGGAAGGCAGGAGGAGAGAGTCGACTTCCGGGGTCACCAATCAGACAGGCCGAGAGAGGCTGTGACTCAAAAGGCAAGATGAAAGCAACTAAGTAACTTTATTACAGAACATATAGTTCATATATACATAGAGTCTGGGCAAGAAGGTCATGAAATATAATAGGCCATTTCATTTCCAACCGGCCACTGGTTCTGTTAACAGTTAACGAAAAGAAAAACAGATAGGTTCATACAGGTCGCTGTCAGTGTGAAGGGAGAGCGAGGATACAATGGATAACATATACAAAAAAAAAAAAATGTCGTTACCATGTACGATCGTGTGACACACGATTGGTACAGCGAATAAAAGTTTTAGAAAATTATAAACCTCATTGCCAAAATCAGTGTTGACGATTACTAATACCGCCTAACTAATCACCCGATTTGATCACCTAATCATTCAATACAAAATACTATTGAAATAAATATTCGATGTATATCGTTATTATAAAGCCTTAGCAAACGATTATCAAAATATATATATATATATATATATATATATATATATATATATATATATATATATATATATATATATATATGCCGTTAAACCCCTTTACAGCTAGAGTAGAAATATTTAATTGAATTTTATAAATGCTTTATATTGTAGGTATGTTAGTGTAGCTAATTAGGTTTGAAAGTCTTCATCTTTTTCCTCTCATATTAACAAAGAATCTTATGGTAAATTAGGCATGTGCAACCCAGAACACCTAAATATATTCGATCTCACAGTCATATACAAAGTTTATATATATATATATATATATATATATATATATATATATATATATATATATATATATATATATATATATATATATATATATATATATATGTGTGTGTGTGTGTGTGTGTGTGTGTGTGTGTAATCGATTTCTTAGAGGCTTGGGAATCGCTTCCCAATCCTACCTGAGTAATGATTTGAAATTATTCGTAAACAACTCGCCCAGCTATTCTACCCGACGTACGTCATAGAAAAGGCCTTCAACAAAGTCAACACAATATATTATAAAGATCATGATGTTACTAACCAAAGAAATTCTAAAAATAAGAAAAAACTTCCATATATAGAAGGTATTAAAAACAACAAATAATATCAAAACTGAGAACCTCTGTTTTTTTCATATCCCAAGACCATAGGAAGCGCCCTTATTATTGTTTATCAAAATAAGAGAGATATAGAAACCATCGTTCATAAAGTACCATATGGAGATTGTGAAATAGTTTACGTTGGACAAAGGGCCAGTTCGATATCTCAAAGATTATCTGAACATAAAAGATGTTAGGTAAGGCTATTAAAACGAGGGGATTTTTGTTCACCTTGGAGATTTAGGGCACCAGATTAACTTGAGTGAGTTGTCTTTGCGTTTTAAGAGTACTGTACCAACTGTGTGTCACACGATCGTACATAGTTAATTTTGTGTATATATTATGCTTGTATCTTCGCTCTTCCCTCGCACTAAAAAGAACCAGAATAAACATGTCTGCTTTTCTCCTCAGTAACAGTGTCTGTTTTTTGGACATGAAATTTCTTGTTGCTTTGAGCTTTTGTATATAAAGGAGAGTGTTCTATAATAAAGTTACTCAGTTGCTTTCATACTGCCTTTGAGTCACAACCTTCTCTCGGCTCGTCACATTGGTGACCCTGGAGTGACCTCAAGGGCTAGACAAAGGACCTGAAGTTGGATCCCCTTCAAGAAGCGGCCTTCTGCTATGAAAAGAAGGCCTTATCAACTGCTGCGGCTCTCACTTTTCCTATCCCACATGCCACTCTCCTTCTCCTGGCCATTAGCCTTCTTCAGCAGAAAACTGTCCAAGGCAGAATCGGGTTATTCTACCTTCGATCGCGAATTGCTGGCCGTGCAATTGGCTATCCGTCACTTTTGCCCTTTCTTAGAAGGTACGCCCTTCGTCATTCGCACAGACCACATGCCTCTGGTGCACACCTTCACTCGACAGTCTGACGCCTGGTTCACCCGACAACGCCGACATCTCACCGCCGTGGTAGAATATAATTGCACCCTTCAATACGTACCAGGGGAAATGAATCCTGTTGCCGATGCCCTGTCAAGAAACGCGTTGGCCGCCGTTCAACTG
>NC_090742.1:92744231-92771731 GCF_036898095.1 Palaemon carinicauda | reverse complement strand
CAGTCGAAGGTAGAGTAGCCAAATTATTCCATGACAATTTTCTAGGGAATAAGGCCAGTGGCTGGGGTGAGCCATTGACCACTTGCTTGAATACTGCACCAATAGTGACGGCGCTGGGGACCACACTTCAAGGCTATTGGCCTGCCCTTGAGGTAGGCCTAGAGGAGACAAGAATGAGGGCAATGGCTGGCTGGAAATGGTGATAATAGCTGATCATGCCAATAAAATGTTAACGTGCTTTGTTGGTCGAGAGTGTGGGGAAGATTTCAATGGCTGTAACGTTACCTTCTCCAGTGGAGGTGGAGTCCTTTATTAGGACCAAAGTTACACTTGTACCGGACTAGAAGACTGTTCTGTTATAGGCCGTCGAGCATGATGCGTAGATGACGGAGGTGTTCCTCTTTGTAGGAAGAGAACACAAGTATGTCGTTCACATAACGTACACAGATGAGGGGTCCCCTAAGATTCCATCCATAAGGTGTTGAAAATTAGCTCCAGCATTACAAAAGCCAAAACAGGAGTAATGTAAGATGCATGTACCGAAGGGGGTGGGGATGACATCCAGTTCTGTCTCCATGTTCAGGCTCCTATAATCCCCACACAGGTGCAGAGAGCCATGTTTCTTTTGGAGAATGTGGAAGGGTGACAATCATGGGCTTGAGGCCTTTTGGCAAAGGCCCATTTCTTCAGTTTCGACAAACATTTGCTTAGCATCTATCAAACGATCTGGTGCCAGACACCTGAATCTGGAGAACACTTTGTGCCCTTTCATCTTACTATGGTTATAGATACTATGTTTGGTGGAAACAGTGGTTGTCTGGCAAAGTCTTGCATGGCAAACTTCCAGGTACGACAGAGGAGGTGGGGTTAGGCATCCATGGGTGCGCTGAAGATTGAGGTCAGAGGCAGTGGGTTGAGTCGACATTGACTATCCGTTGCTGAGCAAGATTAACCATTACGTGGAAATAAGAGAGGATATCCGTACTTAAGATTGGCTGAGGGATGTCAGCTATGAGAAACTTTCAATTATATTTGGCACTTCAAACGATAATGTGGGGTTTTTGTACATGTAGGTGAGTATCCCAGATCCATTAGTTACTATCAGGTTGACGTCAGTTGGCCAAGATAGACTATATTGTATCTTGGAGAGTGGCTTTGGCAGAGAAGAACATCAAAGTCCTGTGTCTACCCAGAATTGTACGCCTGTACCTGCGTCAGGTAAAAGAAAGGATTAGTGACCCGGGAGGCCACCGCCAAAAGCAATGGCCTACTGACATGTTTTTTTTGGCCAGTGACAACCATTGGCTGGGTGGTGAGAGAATGGCATATGATGGCTGTCTTCGTCACCACCCCGGCATGTCACAGGTAGGGTGGCTTCGTCCTAATGCATTCTTGTCAGCTTCAGTCAATGATGAATAGTTTTCCTCTCTTTCAGAAGTGGAGACATATATAGAAGTCTTGAAGGTGCAATGGTTATTCATAATAGCATTGTTTTTTTATCACCAAGTCGTTCTTTGGCAGAATATCTATATTGGGTATGACAGCGCATAAAGGTTTTGGTAAACATCATACCCAAAGGGCACAAAGAGGGTTCACCTTCCGAGAACTGTCTGCAACAGGTTGCAGGCGAGTGCTGCTGGTCATTTCCCTGATTTTGAGTGAAGTCTTTTGATTGCCCAACAGTTGTTGAAAGAGTTGAAAAACTCTGGATATATGGGCTGGCAATGGCAGGTATTGCAATGGAGGGTGAGGAAGAAAAACACAAAAAAGTCAAACAAAAGCAAACATGATGTGTCAGATTTATACAGCTTCGTTTATTAACAGTGCAGAGCAAGTGATAAATTAGAAAAGGAAAATCGTTATAGTTTACGAGCAAGTATGAAACACGTACGGTATAATGCCGCTAACCAGAGATGTTTAGCAAAGTTCAAAACAGAATTCTTCGGGGTATGATGTGAGGAGGTGGGCGTAGGCCTCAGTGGGTGTGCTGATGTGGAGTACTAGGTTGTAGAGACCGTGTTGAGGAGGTATCGACGAACATGAGATCATGTAGACTAGTCATCAAAGCCCCACATCGAGCAGGAGATGGAAATGAGAGAGGAAATCCCCGCCGAGTATTGGCATTGTTATGTCAGCAACGTGGAATTTCCAATGATATTTTATGCTCCCAAACGATATTGTGAGTGTCTCATACCTGTGGGTGGGGATCTCAGATCCGTTGGCAGTTATCAGGTGGAAGTCAGCAGGCTTAAAATGACTATGTCGCATCCTGGATAATAACTTTTGGTAAAAGGGATCGGCGAGCAGTAGTGTCTACCAAAAGCACACATCCATACCTGCATCATGTAAGAATAAAGGATTAGTGATGGGGGGACCACTGCCAAAAGCAATGGCCCTCTTATATGTTTTTAGCTACTGAAAATGGCCTGCACATTTCTTCGTAGCAGCCCCGAATCTGAAATGGTAGCAGAACTGTAGCTGATGGCTAGAGACATTGTTGGTTGGGGCGTGAGAAAGGTGTGGCATATGTGGGTATCAGGCGACATTGTCACCACTCTGCTATGTTACAGAGTGGGCGACTGTGTTTTACCATGTTGACATCGTCCTCGGTAGTGTTGATTAGTTTTGTATTTTGTCAGGAGCGGAGGCATTGAAGGAAGTCTTGAAGGTGGTGAAGTGACTGTCCATAAAGGTGTCGACTTTTGTATCAGGTCCTTCATGGGGAAGGTATCAATATCGCGAATGGTGGCTCGTACAGACTTGGGTAGGCGTAGTACCCAACCGGCGTAAAGTTGGTGCACTTCTAAAGAAGAGCTGTCCCCAGCAAGTTGCAGCAGAACACTACTGCTCACTTCCCTGAGGATAAGCAAAGCCTTTTGGTGCCCTAATGACTGTTGGAAGAGCTAAAGAATAGGCTATATGGGTAGCTGGCAATAGTGAGTACTGCTTCAGGAGCTATTTTTTGTTATATCGTACGTTATTGCAGCATCCCCTTAGTGGCTAAGTCAATCAGAAACTTCTTAGAACATATCCTCGGGGATTGTCTCAAGGACATAATCTGCTTTTGTGCTTGGGCGAGTCATGCCCTTGATGCAAAATGAACTTTAGCATGCTGGAACCAGGTGAATGTTTCTCCACTGACAAAGGTTGGAAGTTTCATTGCGGCTGCGCGCGTCCAAGAGTCAGGTTTGTTGGATGGCATTATAATAATGATAAGGCCAATGCGGCAAGGTAGCTGTTCAGTTCTAGCAGATAGGCTAGGTGAATGTAACTAACTTTTATCCAACAAATAACAAGCTTATATACAACTACTTGTGACCATGAATGTAACATAAATTCAAACAAACTAAAACATGAGATATCAAAATTAAACAGGTTGGTTTTTATCAGTTTGAGGGAGAGAGCAAGAATAAAATAAATACCATCACATTTTATGAGCGTGTAAGTAACAAATGCAGTGTAGTATATTTATTCTGAGTAAGTAACATGTAGAGTACTAACAGCGTATTGAATGTATATATTCATTTTCATTCTATCTGTGAAATAATAAAATAGCTGTAACAATACACATCCTTTTATCAAAGATTGTAATGAGAAGAAACCTGTCAAACATAATACACATCATTTGGAAAAATATGCAATTAGAATTGCATTATGAGAGAGAAAGGATTATAACTGTAAAGAGAGCTTCAAGCATTAAAATCTCATAAGTTATAGAAAATATAATGGAAATATAAAAGTCCGAAAGACAAGCACAAGAATACAACCAACGTCATACACAATAGAAACCTAGTTTTCCCCTCATTTAATTTAATTATCACTATCGTTCTTAATCTCAAGAACATACTGAGTAACATAATTATTTTAAAAGAATATAGTCATTTCTGTAAGAAAATGGCACTGATAAGAATATTTAGTATTGAATAATGGAATCAAAAGGAACACAAACGCACTCGGGCACGCAACTGTTACAAGCCATCTCTTGGCTCGTCCTTGGAAGGCATACCTCGCTAGCTACTAAACAATGAAGGTTTTAACTCTCCTGCTCTATGTGAAGACTCAAACAATAACCAATTCCAGTAATTCTATTGTTATCAAGGGCACATGGTCAGTATTTTGTTTTTGAATGGCATTAAGAACAAAGCACGGCTAAACATATTCAATTATTTATTACAAAACAAGACAAAATATATAAGGAGAATAGTTACTCAGCTTAAGTTTTACTTATTTATCCACTATATGAACTTGGCGCATATTTATTTAGTATTGATATATAATCTCACCAAAAATTGCCTACAAAACTTGCTACCAGAAACAATTTTTACATAAGTCGTTTATGAAAAGCTACGCGATATGTAGAAGTAAACATGCAATTTATATACATATATATATATATATATATATATATATATATATATATATATATATATATATATACATATATATATATATATATATATATATATATATATATATATATATATATATATGTATATATATATATACATATATATATATATATATATATATATATATATATATATGTGTGTGTGTGTGTGTATGTGTGTATGTGTGTGTGGTTGTGTATACATACGCACACAAACACACACACACACATATGTATATATATAAGTATATCTATATATATATATATATATATATATATATATATATATATATATATATATATATATATATATAAATATATATATATATATATATATATATATATATATATATATATATATATATATATATATATATATATATATATATATATAACGGATTTTGAGCAAAGCGAAAAATCTATTTTTGGGTGAGATGGCCATGTCGTCCTGATGGAAGTTCCTATAGGGTAGCTTCCTAGGGTATATTACAACTACGGCGATATTCCCAGAGAATTTACCTTAAGGTACCCAGAATTCTAACTCCTGGAGCGAATATCCCTAATGAATGGGATATCGCGACATATCAGAGGACGTATTCTTGACACGCCACATGGCAATCTGCACCCCAAACAGAGATAACACATCGAAGGGGTCAATTGGCAAGAAAACGAAAACAAGAAAAAAAAAGGGGGAGCCGCTCCCAAGGCTCCCTCTTCTCCCGTTTCGTAAGCGTGCCTGGCGCCAATCCTGGCGCCATCTGTATTCCTTGTAGCGATACACGAGGTGCTACAGATACTGTATGTAGGGAGGGGTCCTACAGCCCTTTCATAGAAAGGGAAGGGCGGGTCCATCAGGACGACATGGCCATCTCACCCAAAAATAGATTTTTCGCTTCACTCAAAATCCGTTTTTTGTGCTCAAGCCATGTCGTCCTGATGGAAGTATACCAGAGCATTACTGTATCTATGGATTCTTAGAACGTGCCGTACTCCCCGGAGGTAATTTTTCCCGGTCGACTAGACCTAGAGACCTAAGATGTTACCGTTATACATCTTTTCAACTAACCATAAACCATGTTAGAGCTTCCTGCCCCCTACAGGGAAGAGTCCTACTAGACTCTGGAAAAGTCTCGAAGAGTACATATACCTATGTATGAATACCAGGCAAGCCAATATAGTGGTCTCACCCTATATTAAGTAAAGCATAGTTTGTAAAGAACCACTGCGTCAATATGAAATATCGACCAGTCCTCCGCACAATACTTGTATTGCCACCGTCCCCTTATGGGATGGAGTCCTCCCGTTAAGGGACAGCATAAACCAATGCAACATAGCTTGCATAAAGGAACAATCTATTAGAATTATCCCAGATTAAGTACATAAAATGAATGCTCAATTATACCAATAAATTGACACAGGTGGAGGAGACACAAGGTCCTCAAGAACAAGTTTATTGATAGACAATAAATAGACAGGTTAACAACAATTATATATATATATATATATATATATATATATATATATATATATATATATATATATATATATATATACATATATATAAGAAGAGGATAACCAAAACTTTAAGCATAAGTATGATAGTAAACAGAACTTGTTTATCTGAAAGAAAAAACATTATTGCCACTTTTAAGATACCGAGGTATCAAAGTCATAAAAGTCTGTATTACAAATCAATCACATTAGCGTTAGAAACGCTCGGCACACATGTCTGCACTTATGCTAGGTTCACCTTTGGAAATAGAACAGTCTACGTGGGAAACTCAGTGCCCTCACTTAGTTTGTAGTACAGTATGTAACTACACACTCACCCTGGAATTAATCGTCCCAATTAAAACCACTGTTCCTCGCAGAGGTAAACAGTAGGGTTAACGACGCGACCCACTGCTACCACAGATCTCTTTAGTTCCTCTACTTGCTTCGCATAGTGGCGAAAGAACACTCTGGAAGACTTCCAGCCAGTGTATGAACGGAGATGTTCAAAATCCATACAATTAAAGAAATTTAAGGATGAGGCAACTTTCCTCGGATCGTGACCTGCGGGTGTACTGTCACGATCCGCTCTGCGAATAAAATATGTGATTTTCGCTCTGAGTTGATTCAGAGATAAATTTGAGCCTGATGTTTCTCCCCTGAATAGTTGACCACCCTTGAAGTCTGAAGTTCTACGAAGATAGACCTTTAGGCATTCTACTGGACATAGGGATGCATCTTCTTTCATAGGGCAGATTCTCCAGGGACCCCACCTGTTGGTGGGTAACTCATTCTTGGCGAGAAACGTAGGATCCGGAAACAGGTTCAGTTCTCCCCCATCCAGGAACTGAACACGACCTCCCTCTCTCGAGAGGGCTACAATCTCACTAACCCTGGCCCCGGACGCGAGTGTAAATAGGAAAATAACTTTTTGGGTCAAATCCTTTAACGCACACTCCTCATTGCTCAACAGAGAAGCGAAATGAAGAACTTTGTCTAAAGACCATGAAATGGGCTTTGGAGGTGCTGAAGGTCTGAGCCTAGCGCAGGCTTTCGGAACTTTATTAAAGATCACGTTAGCGAGGTCGACCTGGAAGGCATATAGAATGGGTCGTGTCAAAGCAGACTTACACGCCGAAATCGTGTTAGCTGCCAACCCTTGACCATGGAGGTGGATGAAGAAATATAAGCAGAAGTCTGTCGAGATCTCCTGCGGATTCTTCGCCTTGACAAAGGCCACCCATTTTCTCCAAGATGACTCATATTCCCTTCTAGTAGATTTGCACTTATATTCCTCTAGGAAGTCTATGCTGGCTTTCGAAATCCCAAAACGCTTTCTCACCGCTAGGGAGAGAAAATCATGAGCTGCAGGGTCCGGGTTTTCTGTAATGAAGCGCAGACAGTCGACTTCTGGACTCGCTGGGTCAGAACTGGATCTGGTAGCGGTAGAAACTTCAACCATAGTTCCAATGCCAGGGGGAACCACACGCTGTTCGGCCACTTGAGGGCCACTATTGCCGCTACCCCCTTGAAGGATCTCAGTTTGTTGAGGACCCTCAACAGAAGGTTGTGAGGAGGGAACAGATAAATCCTGGACCATCTGTTCCAGTCGAGGGACATCGCGTCCACTGCTTCCGCTAAGGGGTCCTCGTACGGGGACACGTACTGGGGCAACTTCTTGTTGTCTTTCGTCGCAAAGAGGTCTAGCTGCAGTTCTGGGACTTGACTCAGAATAAAGGAGAATGATCCTGCGTCTAAGGACCATTCCGACTCTATCGGTGTGAACCTGGATAGAGCGTCCGCTGTCACATTGCGGACACCTTGAAGGTGAACTGCCGACAGGTACCACTTCTTCTTTTCCGCCAATCGGAAGATGGCCAACTTCACCTGGTTGAGAGGTGGTGACCTTGATCCTTGTCGATTCAAGCATCTCACAACTACCTCGCTGTCCATCACCAACCTTATGTGGATCGAGTGACGCGGGGAGACTTTCTTTAAAGTAAGGAGCACTGCCATAGCTTCTAGAAAGTTTATGTGAAAGGTCTTGAATAGCTTGGACCAAGTCCCCTGGACTTCTTTCCGATGAGAGTGACCTCCCCATCCCTCCTTCGAGGCGTCTGAGTGAATTGTCACCGACGGGGGAGGTGGCTGAAGAAGAACGTACTTCTTTAGATGTCTGGCTTGGGACCAAGGCCTGAGAAGAGTACGTAGCCGAAGCGGAACTGGTCTTCTCAGATCTCTTCGCGCGTTTGATGCATAACTTCTCCAAACTCCGGTTGCATCCTTTAGCTGTGCTCTTAGCACCGGGTCTGTCACCGAAGCAAACTGGAGAGAACCCAGTACTCTCTCCTGTTCGCGTCTTGATATCCTTTCGGAAACTAGAAGTCTCTTGACAGAACCCGCTATCTCCTTCCTTTTCTTCGCCGGGATGGAGAAACGGTGTGACATTAGGTCCCTGTGGATTCCCAGCCACTGGAACTTTTGAGATGAAGAAAGTTGAGACTTTTTTTCTGTTGATCTTGAAGCCTAGATACTCTAGGAACTGGATCACTTGACTGGAAGCTTGCAAGCTTTCTGTCTTGGATGCTGCCCACACCAACCAGTCGTCCAGGTAGGCTACTACCTGAATTCCCTTTAGGCGTAATTGTTTGAGAGCTACGCTCGCAAGCTTTGTGAAGATCCTTGGGGCTATATTTAGCCTGAATGGCATGGCTCTGAAGGCGTATAGTTTTCGTTGTAGCTTGAACCCTAGGTAGGGGAAGAGTCGACAGTTTATTGGAACGTGCCAATAGGCGTCTGACAAGTCTATGGAGACGGTATATGCCCTCTTGGGCAGTAAGGTCCTTATGTGTTGCAGTGTTAGCATCTTGAACTTGCAGTTCACTATGAACTTGTTGAGTGGCGACAAGTCCAGAATGACTCTGAGTTTTTCCGAGTCTTTCTTGGGAACACAAAACAGCCTCCCTTGGAATTTGATGGACTTCACCCTTCGGATCACTTTTTTCTCCAACAGTTCTTGGATGTACTCCTCCAGAACGGGGGTGGAGTGTTGGAAAAACCGAGGGCACGGGGGTGGAGTGCTGTACCAGCTCCAGCCCAGTCCGTTCTTGAGTAGGCTGTGGGCCCAGGGATCGAAGGTCCACCGATCCCGAAAATTCTGAAGTCTCCCTCCTACCGGCATCATCTTACTTGGACTGCCGTTCTGAGGTCTTGCCTCCCTGACCGCGACCACCCCTGAATCCCCTTCCCCTTGAGGGGCGCCTAGACGAGCCTCTGGCTGCTCCTCTAGGCTTTGCTCGAAAGGAAGTTGACTGCCCTTCGAACGTTGGGTTGAATGCCGTGGACTGTGTCGACACGGCCTGGGGTACCCACTGGAATGTGGTCAGGGTTTGTGCCACCATCTTGGGCACTGAAGGTAATGGCAATTGGAGTTGCTGTTGCTGTCTAAGTGGCTTGGCTGGCCGAGATGGTAGCCTAGTCCTCATAGTCTTCCTCTTTGGCTGAGGACCCTCATCCGGGGAAGACTTTCTTTTGATAGCCAGGCCCCACTTCTGGAGAAGGTTTCTATTCTCCGTGGCGGCCTTATCAACAACTTCTTTGACCAGTTCGCTAGGGAAAAGGTCTTTGCCCCAAATGTTGGAGGAGATTAGCTTCCTTGGCTCGTGCCTCACCGTAGCCGAGGTGAACACGAACTCCCTACAAGCTCTCCTCGCCCTGACGAAGCTATAAAGATCCTTCGTCACTGTGGCCAGATGAGTCTTGGCCACTACCATGAACATTTCATGGACCTTGGGGTCACTTGCCATCGTCTCAAGAGTAGTCTGAAGAGACATTGAGGCAGCCAGTCTTTCTTTTGTCTCGAGCTCTCTCCGCAAAAGAAAGTCAGACAGCTTAGGGAGGTCCTCGCCGAACTGACTACCGGCAATATCAGCCTCCAACTTCCCGACTGAGAAGGTAAGATGGACGTCCTTCCAGTCTTTGTGGTCCATAGGCAGGGCCAGCGATAAGGGTTTACACTCCTCCAGGGAGGGGCAAGGCTTGCCGGCCTCGACTGCTTTTAGTACAGCCGCAAACCCTTTCTGTAAAAAGGGGAAGGCTCTAGCAGGAGAGGACACAAAGGAAGGGAGCTTCTTACTCAATGCAGCTACCTTTGAGTTCGTGAAGCCCCTCTCTTTCATCGAGGATGAAAGCAAAGCTTGAGCCTTAGCATGGTCCATCACTATGACCTCCTTCGGCTCTGTCTCCTCCTTTGAAGCTGGTTCCTTCCTCAACCGGACTTAACAGTCCGGATATGACCCCTTGCTGGGCCAGAATTCCACCTCCTCCAGGGGAACTGAACCCAACTTATCCGAGATGACGATCTTTCCAGTCGTCATCGGCATGTGCTCAGCATACCTCCACGGGTTAGCATCTGAGCACAAGGGAAGGTCTTTCACATTGAGCCTTTTCTGGGGCCCATGTGATGCTGCAAGCCTCTGCATCTGCAGTTCCATTGCAGCCGCCTTCTCCTGATTCTCCTTCTGCATTTGTTGGATCATTCCAACAATGGAGGAGAGGGCCTGTCCCAGCTCTACTGGGAGAGCGGACGATGTTGAGGGAATAGGCTCAGGAATCTGAACCGGAGTAGCCGACACCTCGTCGACCTCTTCCTCTACAATGTCTGGGGCTTGAACTTCATCCTGGGCTCCTGCCAGAAGGTCTTCCTCCAGACGCTCGGACACGTCAGACATCCTGTCGTCCAACTAGATGTCTTGCAAGGCGACCGCGACTTCAGCATCCACCTGGATCTGAACTTGGGGGATCTCCTCTTGAGGCTGGGGAATCACTGCATCAGCTGATGCCCTAGGGAAAAGGTAAGCCCTCATCTTCTCACTTGGAAGATAAGGTCCAGAGGTGTTCTTCTGTAAGCCCCTTACCCAGGTACGAAGCTTCTCCCTTGCTATATCCCTTGATTCCGCCGTCCTAGGGGAATCAAAGGCCTCAGTAATCAGGTTAGTGCACACGGTACATACCTGAGGGTCCCAATACTGGAGATCACCCTTAGAGACAGCGCATGCTGCTTGCCTCCTACAAAACTCATGTCCGCAGAGGTTCTTACTGCGGACGTTGCAGAAAACACTTCCGCACTTCGGATGGTCCTCCTGTAAAGAGAAGAAATTTCCATGAGTATCAAGTGAACAACGTATCACTGGATATGCACAGTTTAGCATAACAAATCAGAAAGGAAAGACACACACTTGTGTTTCCCTCACAACCAATTGTTGCAGCCTTCCAGATAATAAAATCGTATGGTTAATCTGTCCTAGAGTAACCAATGAAAAGTTTCCAGAGGAAACAGGTGTAGCTCACACCTCAGGTATGATTTTAAAATACCGGATAATAGACAAGAAAGAACTCACTTTCTTATCTGTAAGGCAACACCAAAGGGCTGCACAAGACAACACAAAAGTGTTAGAACACACAGTGCTGTACCAAAACTTATACTATAGTTTTCTTCCTACAGTATATGTTATACTGAAGAATACTGGTACAGTATAGAAGGTAATGTGCCGGCCGGCACACACCATAACTAGCTTTAAAGTATACTACTTAACAGCTATAAGGCGGCAGAACGCTGGTTCAAATGCATGTGCCGGCCGGCAACAGCCAATGTCGGCCGGCAATGACTGCCGGCCGGCAACTACACAAGGTAGTATCCGGCTGCCGGCCACTGCTCATAGCGACCGGCAGACAAGGGCTGACAATAGCTGGCCGGCAAAGGTAAACAACCGATGCCGGCCAGCAGCAAAAGAACCAGAGGACTACGACTGCCCGGCTGCCGGCCTCATAGGCCGGCAGCCGGGTCGGGTAGAGCACTAGAAGAAAACAGAATGGATGCCGGGATAAGAGCGTAAACTACCTCCAAGCCCGGCAATCCGAAAGAGTGCATATAAGGAAGGGGAGAATCTAATTCAGGCTTCCTGACCAATGCCGTCTGGCTCTACAGGCAGACATGGATGAGGGACCAAGGGAGGTCCGGGCAGCATTCAAAGCAGAAGACCCTTGCCGCCCGGCAGACTCTGCCGGCCGGCAAGGGACTGAGTCAATTCCACATCCTAACCTATCCTAGGTCCAGATGTAGAATGACGTACAGTACTGTAATGGCTAGGCCATTACGGAGATAGAGGGGGAAGGGACAAAAGAGGGTCCTACCAACCTTGCTTTAGTGAAGAATCACCCGCAGCCAAGAAAACTCATCATAGCCTAAGGGAGATTCAAGGAGGGAGGCCAGCAATACTTGCCAGCCCCCACTGAACCAAAGCAAGGAAGGTGTTGCTATCCCAGGGAAAGGATCTCATCCTCCCACCAAGAACAGCAACAAGGACTAGTCTGCTAGATCACAAAAGAAGGAATCATCTCGTACAGAAACCTTCGGCAGTGACCTAAGGAGGCTAAGCCTCCTATGTCTGTGTCAAGCCAGCGAGGGAGACTCTACCCCAAGCCAGACAAACACAGACTCAGACTAAAAAACTCTGATGTTCTGTCCCTCTCTTAAGCCAGACTTACTGGAACAGGGAGGTACAGTAACACCCCAGTACAGTTGTATCGAAAGTTAATTCAGATAAACCACTAGGGTTAAACCCAAGGCTTAAACAGAGGGAAAGGGATTGCATACCTTCTCCGAAGAAAAGAAAGAAACCGGGGAGTATGAGACAGTATACTAAGGCTCCATAGGCAACTTAGCCTAGGCACCAAGAGAATCGATTACCTAAATCACCGAAACTCACTCGTATACTATCTTGGAAATATTCAACATAATCTTAAATGTATAAAAAACAGCCTAAAGCTTCAATAAAATTTTAAAACACTCGGAAATCCAAAATCATGCAGGAAAGTACTAGGATCAAACGACTAGGCTACATGGCCTAGCGTAGGCCAGGGTTGGCGAATACGTCGCCAAAATAATAATACTAAAAGCACGAGAAAGGAAATCCTATGTAACGCTAAATAGCTAAAATTTATTAAAGCAAAACAACCGGGAATGTCGCTCTGGCTAACTGAAACTCATACCTAGCGAGCGACAGCGTCCATGACGCCTCCGGTAGGCAACGGGTCTTGTAACAAAGATTATTACTATTAATCACTTTAAAATTTACCAAGAGCCTACATTTATACATAAAAGAAATGGTACTCAACTTATCAGAGGCAGACGAAGTTGGAGAAGCCATGACAAGATGAATAAATCCAAGATTTGCGAGAAACACAGGAAAAAACACCGAGTTATTAAGCTACGCAAAAAGGAATACAGATGGCGCTAGGATTGGCGCCAGGATTGGCGCCAGGCACGCTTACGAAACGGGAGGAGAGGGGGCCTTGGGAGCGGCTCCCCCTTTTTCTTTCTCGTTTTCGTTTTCTTGCCAATTGACCCCTTCGATGTGTTATCTCTTTTTGGGGTGCAGATTGCCATGTGGCGTGTCAAGAATACGTCCTCTGATATGTCGCGATATCCCTTTCATTAGGGATATTCGCTCCAGGAGTTAGAATTCTGGGTACCTTAAGGTAAATTATCTGGGAATATCGCCGTAGTTGTAATATACCCTAGGAAGCTACCCTATAGGAACTTCCATCAGGACGACATGGCTTGAGCCCAAATATATATATATATATATATATACATATATCTATATATATGTATATATATATATATATATATATATATATATATATATATATATATATATATATATATATGTAAATATATACATATACATACATATATATATATATATATATATATATATATATATATATATATATATATATATATATATATATATAAATGTATACATATTCATTCATATATATATATATATATATATATATATATATATATATATATATATATATATATATATGCGCTCAAAACCAAAGAATTCTCAACCATCAGAGAACATGCAAGTAAATGCAAGACCAACATTGCATATAAAAACTTTGAAATCATAGCTCAGGCGCCAAATAACTCCTCTCTACTAGCATTGGAATCGTTAATGATTAAAGAAAAGGCTCCTAAACTAAACAGCCAATTATCCTTTGTCCCCCTCCACATCCCTTAAGCTGGCAAATTTAGAATTTTCTTCCTGAGTACTGTCCTTCAGATAGTCACTCAGTACTCTAGTCGGTTCCAGACAGGTTGGTCTCCTTAGACAATTTTGATTTTTGTATATTTAATTTTAAGATACTGTTCACTTAGTTAATATTTTTATCTCCATATTTTACTTGCAACTGTGTTTATAATTTCAATTTTAATTTTGACTGTCTTTTTTTTGTATTTTATATATTTTTACTGAGTTTTGCTTATAATGTTTTATATGTCCCTTTTAGCCTTGATAATGGGATGAGTCCTGAAACGTCGGCACCAATAAATTGAAAGATGCTTTCCAGACTATTCATCCTCCTTTTTATCTTATATATATATATATATATATATATATATATATATATATATATATATATATATATATATATATTAAGCATCTCCTACGTTTATTATCGTAAAGGCGCGTTCGTTCGTGTGTATATTTGGGTTTACATAAGTGAGTATGATAGGGTGGGAGGTAGGAGAGCCCATAGGTAGACGACGATTGATGCATTTCGGAATAGGATTAGACACACGCCGGAATGGTCAGTGTGAATTTTATAATTACAGGATCAGGTTGTTGTGAATGTTTGGATGAATTAGCGAATAAAACATCAAGTACTTGAATAAGGAAGTAAAATGTTTAGTGAAAGGAAAGCTTACATTATTCCCCCAGGCAGATGCATGATATGAGTAAATTGTAAATGCATTCATGAAAAAATAATTGGATAGATCATTAAAGAAACCGAAATAGTGAAAACTATGCTTTGTAACAGTAGAACAATAAAGAAAGGGAAACATGATAATTCGGGTGAATACAAGCAGTATTTTCTAGAGTCATAAATGCAAAGAAAAGGAATAATCACCTAATACATGTCTGAATATATGATACAAATACAAATTTGCTTTTGGTTGGGAACGCAATTGATAGAGTAGACATAATATGAAGGATAAAGGAGACAGATTTGAACGTTGAATGAGTTTGTACTGAAAGCCTTCGCAAGTAACTATTTAAAGCTTAAGAAGGATTTAGAAGTGTAAAAGAAAAGATACCAGAAGTTGAAGGGATTGAAAGTGAGATGCTGCAGTATGGTTGGCATGGTAAGATTCAGTAACTAACCAGTGTTACTAAGTTATGTTTAATTTCTGAAAAATATCTATAAATAAGGAGGGCATAATCTTATCTAAGGTGTCATGGGAGGAGTTAGAAAGGTAATACACGTGAGATATATACTGATGGAACAAGAACCGATTATATTTATATTAGGATGTGGGTGTTTATATAAAGTGTTAGTTATGAAGAAATTATGTGGAAAACTCAAAAGTAAAGTCAAAAGGTATGTGGCCTATAATAATCTCGAAAAAAAAATATACATTAAATTTGCATCAATGAGAGAAAGAATTACTTTTACAGTATCCTCTATGTAATATAAGCATAACTGATAGGGTGAGAAACTTTGAGATTCAGAGGAAATAGCCATACTGTTTGCATAATTGAAAAGACCAGTGGATTTTCTTGATGTCGATCATATGTATGCAGAAGTGTCAAGAGGTAGAGAGAAAGATTGGTTAGAAAGAGAGAGGGAAAGTCTAATTGGATAGTAGGGGAATTGATATCAAGTATATCCATTAACGTAGAATGATTTGATGCGTTGCTAATGAGCCTTCTTTGTAAGTGCATAGAGAAACTAATTTTGGTAGTGGCCCCAGCCACCCATTGAGATACTATTGCTAGAGAGTTATTGGCACCTTGACTGACCAGGGAGTATTACATTGGACCCTTTTCTTTGGTTACGGTTTATTTTTATTTTTCAGACATATACACCAAATAGTCTGGTATATTCTTGCTACATTCTTCTCTATCATCATACACCTAACTACGATTACCAAACAATTCTTCTTTGTTCAAGGGGTTACCTACTGTACTGTAGTTGTTAAGTAACTTTTCATCTTGGCAAGGGTAGAAGAGACTCTTTAGCTATGGTAAGCAGCTCCTCTAGGAGAAGGACACTCCAAAATAAAATCTTTGTTCTCTAGTCTTGGGTACTGCCATAGACTGTACTATAATCTTTCACTTTCTTGGGGTAGAGTTCTCTTACTTTGGGATACCATCAGCCTTAATAATCTATCTTATTTCTCTTCCTCTTGTTATTTTGAAGTTTTTATTGTTTATATATGAATGATTTATCATAATGTTGTTATTGTTCTTAAACTTCTCTTATAGTTTATTTTTTTATTTCCTTTCCTCACTTAGCTATTTTCTCTGTTGGAGCCCTTGGGCTTATAACATCCTGCTTTTCAAACTAGGGTTGCTGCGAGGCAAATAATAATAATAATAATAATAATAATAATAATAATAATAATAATAATAATAATAATAATATGCAAACTCTACTGCAACGAGGAACATCAGTTAAAGGATGAATATGGCTGGGAGTTATGTTGTTCCATTCTGGGAACATAACTTCTTAGGGGAAAACGCTGAAGGGTGAAAAAATTGCTTATAACACTGAAGTTATAAATTTCCTTATTTTTTTATCATCCTTTTCATTCAATCATCCAGGATAAATGATCGAATCAGCATAAATACCAATGTTTATGCTTGATAGGGAGGAAATTATTTGTAATATATTTTCCATCATAATTTGCACCGTGCGCTTGTATTTAGAACCAATAATCAGGTAAGATTCAAGATCTTGTTTCTTTATTCCATTGGAAAAATAATTTCACAAGCATGGGTTATCTTCGTCGACAAAAAGATATTTGCTTGGAATATAGCCTATGATTATATCTATACATGTATTCCTCCATGACGTTTATATGAAGCGGTAAAAAGACGACGTTGCTAAATCTTATTCGCAGACAATATTAGCAGGCAAAGAGAATATTATGAATAAGTTGAGGAAGCAATCAGGGATTTCAAACCCTCGCCCATGATGATTGTTATCATGTTATTCAAGTGTAGGGACCAACCTTTCCCTTTTGCATATGTTGACCGGGAAGAAATTTACTGTATTATAAAAACAATAATAACCAGAATAACGATCATAATACGGTTCACCTCCAATATTTAATGATTTTATCCGTAGCTAATAGCTATCAGCTGTCAAAATTTTGTGAAAATCTGGATATAAGTTTTGATGTAATCTTACTAACAGACAAACAAACACATAAACGAACACGGACAATTATATAACCTCCTTTACGGAGGTAATAATAAAAAGAAAATAAGAACGAAGTACAATCATTCGAAATTAAACGCGTACTTCATATTTCTCCGAGAAAAAAAAAAAGACTTGGCATTGGCTAAAAATATATTATCATTGGCGAAGCATTCATCAACTTTAAACTGTAGTAATCAACAAAGCTACAATGTGGCAATAGATCAAAGCAGTGATTTGGCGGTAATATAACAGCTCTTCAGCCGTTATGTTCTCTCTCTCTCTCTCTCTCTCTCTCTCTCTCTCTCTCTCTCTCTCTCTCTCTGTTTACTTATACTTGAGTTTCATTACTATCTCATAATTGATTCCTAATAATATATATATATATATATATATATATATATATATATATATATATATATATATATATATATATATATATATATATATATATATATATATATATATATATACCCAGGTTTCCCAACCCTGAGGTCGCGACCCCAAAGTGGAGTCGCCAAGTGCTTTTCCTGGGGTTGCCAAAATCTCAAAATATCAAAATAAAAATAAAAATTCAAAATATGGCAGAACTTGCAGTAAAGGAAAAATATATAAACGTATTTGTGGATTTTTATTTATCGACTTTTATATATCTATCTATTCATATATTAATATAAAAAACTAAATTTTAATGGTGGTATCCCTGAGTGCGGTATGCATTTGATACGTGAACAGCATCACTGTCCACGTCCAACAAGGCAACCACTCCAGCTGTATTGCCGCAGCAGGAAACACTGTCTACTATTTGTTCGTCTTATATAGTTGATGCATTTATACCTGTATAGTAATTTCGAATGTGCTGCGTAAGTTGTACTCAATCTTTGTTTCTTTAAAATTCTTAATCATTCATGAGAAAGTGGTATGCCAACAATAGAAACTGAGTACTTACCTTACTGACGAAGTATTGCATCACAGTATGTCAGTGGATGATAGCCTATCACAGTGTTCATAATTGAGGCTTCTAAAACCACATGGTACCCTCCACCATATTTAAAGAGAGAGATGGGCAAGGGAAGAGGAAGAGAAGGAGAGGGGCACTTTTCATGCCCTCTCCTCCTACATTTTCCCCTTTACCTTCGCCACCCTTTCCTTGCTCCTCTCGCCCCCCCCCCCCCCTCCCCGTCTTTCCAGGCCTCTTCTCCCCCGCTTCTTTTTTACCCCTGCCCTCCTCTCCTCCTCCTTCTTACACCCCCCCCCCCCTCCCCTCCTCTTCGATATTTCCTTGCCATTTCCCTTCCTCTCCTCATCTTTAGTCCTCCCCTACCTTTTTATTTACCTCTTGTAAATTTGTATTGTTTCGATTATTATTTCATATAATAAAATAATTGTGTTATTAGATCTGTTATTTTATTTGTATGTTCTTGTGAAGTTGGCACATCTCCGGCGCTGGTCACTCGGTCGAAAAGGTCGGTGGTTTGGCGGTTGTTTAGAGATTTGGAGGATTTTGTCGCTAGTTTTTGAGGTTGTTGTTTTGGCAGTTGTTCAGAGATTTGGAGGATGTTGTCGCTAGTTTTTGAGGTTGTTGTTTTGGCAGTTGTTTAGAGATTTGGAGGATTTTGCCATTGGTTTTTGAGGTTGTTGTTTTGGCAGTTGTTTAGAGATTTGGAGGATTTTATGTCGCTGGTTTTTGAGGTTGTTTTGGCAGTTGTTTAGAGATTTTGAGGATTTTGTCATTCGTTTTTGAGGTTGTTGTTTTGACAGTTGTTTAGAGATTTGGAGGATTTTATAACATTGGTTTGGAGGTTGTTGTTTTGGCAGTTGTTTAGAGATTTAGAGGATTTTAAGTCATTGGTTTTGGAGGTTATTGTTTTGGCAGTTATTTAGAGATTTGGAGGATTTTATGTCATTGGTTTTGGAGGTTGTTGTTTTGGCAGTTGTTCAGAGATTTGGAGGATTTTATGTCACCGGTTTTTGAGGTTCTTTTGGCAGTTGTTTAGAGATTTGGGGGATTTTATGTCATTGGTTTTGGAGGGTGTTGTTTTGGCAGTTGTTTAGAGATTTGGAGGATTTTATGTCATTAGTTTTGGAGGTTGTTGTTTTGGCAGTTGTTTAGAGATTTAGAGGATTTTAAGTCATTGGTTTTTAAGGTTGTTGTTTTGGCAGTTGTTTAGAGATTTGGAGGATTTTATGTCGCTGGTTTTAAAGGTTGTTGTTTTGGCGGTTGTTTACAGATTTGGAGGATTTTATGTCATTGGTTTTGGAGGTTGTTGTTTTGGCAGTTGTTTAGAGATTTAGAGGCTTTTAAGTCATTGGTTTTGGAGCTTGTTGTTTTGGCAATTGTTTAGAGATTTTTAGGATTTTGTGTCGCTGGGTTTTTAGGTTGTTGTTCTGGCGGTTGTTTAGAGATTTGGAGGATTTTGTCATTGGTTTTTGAGGTTGTTGTGTTGACAGTTGTTTAGAGATTTAGAGGGTTTTAAGTCATTGGGTTTTGAGGTTGTTATTTTGGCAGTTGTTTAGAGATTTAGAAGATTTTAAGTCATTGGTTTTTGAGGTTGTTGTTTTGGCAGTTGTTTAGAGATTTGGAGGATTTTATGTCGCTGGGTTATGAGGTTGTTGTTTTGGCAGTTGTTTAGAGATTTAGAGGATTTTAAGTCATTGGTTTTTGAGGTTGTTGTTTTGGCGGTTGTTTAAAGATTTGGAGGATTTTGTCATTGGTTTTTGAGGTTGTTGTTTTGGCAGTTGTTTAGAGATTTGGAGGATTTGAAGTCGCTGGTTTTTGAGGTTATTGTTTTGGCAGTTGTTAAGAGATTTAGAGGATTTTTTATGTCATTGTTTTTTGTGGTTGTAGTTTTGGCGGTTGTTTAGAGATTTGGAGTATTGTATATGGTTGGTTTTTGAGGTTGTTGTTTTGGCGAGATTTGGAGTGCTGTAAATCATTGATTTTTTCGTTTCTGCTTCGTCTTATTTACTGCGATTTGCAAATATTTTACACCTCTTTTCCTTGTTACTCCTTCCTTGACTCCTCCCCTCCTCTACACCTTCTCCTCCTTGTTCCTTGCCCCTTCACTTTCCTTGCTACCTACCCTCTTTCTAAGACTGAACCACGAATAGAGAAACTTAGCATCATGATCCAGGACCAAGGCTCCCATTAAAATCAGTTTATAATTTAACAGAAAACATTTATATATACTTTTAGTTTGTTTTTGTGGAATGTGACAAAACATTTTCCCAGAAGTGGGGTTTTTGATTAATAATAAGCCTTAGAATTTATAATCCTATAATGAAATTTAGTGATGTTAGTTCTGTCTTTTTCAATCTTATAGTACCCATCTTATAGAAGGATATTTACTGTCCCTTACTTTTACAGCCAACAACTAGTAATATATAATAATACTTATACAACTAAACTAGTGGGGTCGCGGTCATGGCTTGAAGTGCATGATTGGGGTCGCCTGAAAAAAAGGTTGTGAACCACTGACATATACTGTATATATATATATATATATATATATATATATATATATATATATATATATATATATATATATATATATATATATATACATACATACAGTATATATACTATATATATGTGTGTGTATATGTATATGTATATATATATATATATATATATATATATATATATATATATATATATATATATATATATATATATATATATATATGCAGAAGAACCACAGGGAAAATTAAAACACAAAATATACGATTAAGTCCTGAATAGTTTCGTGATACTTTTTTTCAGAGGACTGATTTATTGAGGGAGGTTTCTTTACATATTATAGGGAAAGTAAACGTACAAACATGCATATAGAGGCTTACAGAACAATGACACTCCCATACCAGCTACCTGGGCTGTGGACAGGTATTTACTGGGCGGAGATCCAACCTCATTAGACACCTGCCAAAAAGGGTAATTTCTGGTGACAAAATAAAGAGAAATCTGTTATCCTGGGTATTGGTGAATGGTCACGCAAAGGAACTGGTAGTTAAATTATTTTAAAGTTGTGAAATGTGTAAAATCTAGGAATATACTTCTGCAACTCGTATGCAGAGACTTGTGAAATAATTGGTCAAGCATGGAAAAAAAAATCAGTTAACATGTTGTTTAAAAAGTATTTAACACTTTTAACAGAAAGCCTTAATATATAATTAACTCATTGATATTGTCTAAGATATGGCATGTAGCTCACACACTTCCGTTATATAGAAACCCATCTCAAAGTGTGAATGCTATTATTTTATTATTATATATGGCGTGGTATGTATCGACCTATAAACTGTAGTACGCTACATTTATCAAAGATAGGAGGAGGGTTGGGGATAATAAGTGTTGAAGAAAAGGCAAGATCAATATTTTGTGTCACTTATTTAAAAAGTATAATTCATGGAAACCAGTTGACAGGGTATTATTGTTCTGTAAGATTAAATGGTATGAGATAATTGGAAAACTTATCAGAAATAGCATATTTTATTCTTGAATATTAATCTGTAGTAGTAAATTGTATAAGAAAATCATGTCACGACAAAAAATTCCAAAATACAAATAACATGGAATGTATTCAATTATTTGGATGAAGGAAAATGCAGTAGTGAAAAATAATTAGCCCTCTCTTAAATGGAAAAATATTTGGTGAAACATCATTAGTAAATTCATCAAAGTATAGGATAAGGAATTTGTATTTAGGTATTTGCATGAGTCATTAGCAACAAAACAAAGGCTCAATATGTTGAAGTTAAAACGAGATTCAAAATGTGACCAATGTAGCGAAACCGAGACTCAGATACATATCTTTTCCTTTTGAGGGAAAAAAAAAACATACAGTAAAATAGTTTGATTCTGTTCTCAGGAAATGTTGTAAACTAAATGATTATAGTTTGAAACTAATATTCTATGATATGGAGGCAAAATCTAATGTTGATAAAAAATACTGAGATTTTATTGATAACAGATTATTTATATTGGATATAGATGTGCAATAAACACAGCCATAGCTGACAAGATGTGATATTTTTCTTGAAAAATAAATTTGAATCCCAAAGGATGTTTATTAACTGTAGGTATACAGAGAGCATATCTAAGTACGCAACAAAAGAATTTTTAGTCTATGTATGTTCTGATTTTTATTTATGTTGACTTATCTATATTTGTTAAAATGAGTTCCTATCTATATGTTGTTATACTTTTGTTATATTTTTGTAGAGAGAATAATTACATAACTAATGTAAATTAATGAAATTTAATATCTTTATAATAAAAGAAAAAAAATACCAAACCATTTCTGTTTTGGCTATCACTATTTCCCAAATTATGATGTCGAGCATTAAGGTCGTCCACTACTAGACTACAGTATATCCTTTAAACAGAATTTACAAACAAACATTCGTTGCCGTTAATTTCTGAAGCTACTAATACAACAACTGGTATTTTAGTTCTTTTACGGAAGCTATTACCTCAAATATTTCTTTTCTCTTTTAAGATCTACCAGAGGTTCAAAAGATTGATATCCTGTTAAGTGGAAACCATCTCCATTACCACCAGCTTGTTGCCAAGTTATTGCATCGAAATCATGAGAAAGAGCCCAAGCATTACCACCGGTTCGTCTCTCTTGAAGGCTATTCACATTCCATGATGAAGTTTCAAGACAGGACCCCTACATTCATATCGATTTCTTTTTCTCATTTTTCAGGCAAAAGTAACCACATTAATTTTAAGGTATTCACTGGCTACTGCATGTACTACATCTTACAAGGAAACAATACTTACAACAATGCTGTCACTTTCTTTCCTTTCATTTGGCAAATCTGTCCTTACTTCATAATTTGTCATACATGGACTTTACACATTACCAGCACACATTAATTCTACATTTTCAAATTATGCGAAAGACGTAAGCTCATCACAATTGACTCCATCTATAATCTGAACCTTGTTTGAAGTAGTGGCAAGAGCATTATTAAAACCAACACCGACAACACTCACCTCAGTAACATTCTCCTTTAAGCTAATAGAATCGTCTCTCCAGTAGCGTTATACACTTTTGATAATTCATCATGCAAACTCGTGATTAAATTTTTAAGTACTTCTATTTCTAAGGAAGTGTTTGCATACCACTGTCATGTTTATCACAAACCAGATACGATTAGAGGTCTCCTCTTTCTGAAGTTTCCTTTCTTCCTCTCTTCGTTCCCATACTAATGTAACTGGTATAACAATCCCTTTTCTTGCTTATTCAGTGATTGAGAAACTAAAATCCATGAGTTTTTAACAACAATAGTAGGTCTAATCTTGCCAAATCAAGAATTAGCATTGTGGTTATACCACAATTGAAACATTTTGTAAAAAAAATAACATTATGCTATATCTTACTCAAATGTTTTTAGAGCCATGAGCTTTCATGCAATATCTACATCTAAAGTTATTCTTATATTTTTGCGCAAAATGGCCCTATTTGTAACATTTGGAACATAGCAGAGAACTTTTCTTATATACCTCGCTCTGTTTATAAACAATGCAGGAAACATATTTTCTCTAGAGTCTCACCTCTCCTAAGTGCGATAACCTGTGGTTTTTAAATTAGTTTTATCTTTCTGCCGAGCCTCACGTCGTTTTGCCCAAACAACCTTTCCATCTACTAATAAATCATTTGGATCTATAAATAATGGGTAACCAAGTAAAATAACTTTAGTATACCTCCCATTATCCTTAGGTTTCTATAATATAATGTCATCAAAGTCCGTTGTAGTTAAGAAATTCACCGCATTTTCATCCTTAACTGTTACGTTGATCTGTATTTACCTTCGTTAAACAAAATTTAAACGTTATCATGTTTTTGTTTTCTATTAAATCTTACCGTCCACTATATCTTGTCATGATAATCCATTTCCAGTTCACGGGGAAAATACAAATGCTTCCTTAAACTAGCTTCTTCATTAATGGGTTGATAATCATTACCCAGAAAAGTATTCGACTACTATATACTGAGGCCAGCAGCAGAATTATCATCGGCCAAACATGAAGGTTTGTTCCTCTCAACTTCCCTACTCACTATTTCTAGTCTTTTATTTACAAAAACCTTTCTATCACTGTGAGCTACTCCCATTTCACTGACTCGTTTTCTTCAGTTTTTTCCTCCTCCTTCTATGTATAAACATTATTCATTTCACTTAATTCACTACTTGATAAACCAAGATCCTTTTCAACGTCTCTTATGGAATCGTTGGTTGTCATAACCTGGTAACATGTTGATCAAGTCTCCAATATAATGCAAAGAACAATCAATTAATTGTTATAATCAGCAGCAGAACAACCAACAAAGCGGCAGAGAAAAAAAAAAATCAAAGGTCCGCCGTTAGCAAGAACTCACAAGCCTCTCCCCCCCCCCCCCCCCCGCCTTTCATATGAAAAGTTCCTTTCAATATGGGACTGCCTTTTTATTTTCCTTTGCCAGCAGCTGATATATTACATTTTTTAACTACCTAGAAACTTCCATAAGGAAAACTTGGACTCCCTACACTGGTCTTGAATAAAAAGGTCCCGAAACTTTTGATAACTTATGGCTCGTGTAAAAGGAACGGGCTTGGGCAAACTACTTTTTTTTTCAAACAATTGAATCTTAAAAAAGGTTATATGTCAAACTAAAAAATATATTGCATTGAACATATCGTAATAATGAGAATCTCATATTAGGTAAATCAAAGACAATTTGACTATCTTACTTGCATTTAAATCAAGGTGATTCACAAATGACAAAGTTTACACTTGTATTGATAGTTACTCATATTTGTGTCATTATTAGCACTAGTACCGATCGTAGCATTCATTCTGCCAACAGAAGATTTACAGCCCGTTGGCTAGTTCCGCCCAAAGTCAGTATGATAAGTGCTCTGAGTCCGAATGTAAACTTCTTGCACTCTGCTATTTTCAATTAAGCACAGCCATGTTGCTATGATTGTCTATGGAGTAAATGCATGGGAAAACAGACAAGAAGATAAACAACAAAACAGATAAGTAAAATAAATGAACAAAAGATAACTGGAAGGAAGAAGACCATACCTATTCTGAAGTTGCCGGACGGGATCTTTCATTTCCACGATGAATGCTAAAATTTATTGACTCTGATTTCAAAGTTTATGTTCCCCGTGATTATTCTCCACTTGCCCTTTATCTTATGATTAGTTCTTACAATTAGGAATGCTCTCAAGGTTTCCAATGGAAATCAGCATGTATATATCTAAGCTATACACAAAATGCTAGATAATTACAAGAAAAATACAATATAATGTTTCCATTTATTTCATTTGTGTTCAATTTTTTATAGATATATTTTGTAACGCATTTCTCACGAAATATTTCTATAACTAGGAAGTAGTAAGCAGCGACCCATTTACAAACAGATAAATAACAGCTTACAAGCAAGTAACTTCCTCCAAATTACTCTAGAGAGAAGGGAGAAACTAAGATTGAAGGCTCTTCACTAAGGCTGTGTCTGATTTTGGTGCCGAAGGAACGGCTTCTGAAAGGTCATAGTTTGGCATTCATGTTTGGTCAACATATCGCTCTTCAATGTTTGCTATGCTTCTCTAGATTCCTTGGCTTTCTCTCTCGAAAGTAATTATTTCTCGTCTCTTTCAACAGAATGCATTACAGTATCTTTTTTTTTCTCACTAGAGTCTTACTATATATGAATATTTTTATCTTTTCGATATATATATTTTTTTCAATTATTTTTGTCCTGTTCCGTAGAGCCCAACTACATACCGACTTATTTGTCTCCTAAATTATACATTTTGATTATGGCTGGTTAGAAAGATAGAGCAAATAGACAGTCCATACATTATAAACACGTCTGTATTCGTCCTATTTCACATATTTGCTGCCCCAGATGTTGAGGGACCTATTGATCATATAACAATACACTTCAATTTTTTTTTTTTTTTAGAATCATCAGTTGATGAGGTAAATCTTCGAGATTTGAGATTCAATAAAACTTTGTCTTACAGAAAAAAAAAATGTTTTTAGTAGAACATGAGAATTTCCGTTTCCATAAAATCCATATCTCCTATTTCAGATATCTTTATAGAAAATTTATGACAAAACTCTGTTAATATCTAATGTCTCTCCAATTCTATTATATCAATACAAAATGAATAGCAGTAATTACTGTAATTAATTTTGAGTAGCAACTCTGTCTTTAATAAGCCTAGTGCAATTTTTCTTAATCTGTTATTACTGAACCGGGTAGAATTAGGGGGTCAAAATTATATTCAGGTTTATTGGTAAAATAACTGTATTGTAATAATACATTCTTCCTATGCAATAGGTTATATGAGAGAGAGAGAGAGAGAGAGAGAGAGAGAGAGAGAGAGAGAGAGAGAGAGAGAGAGAGAGAGAGTGAGAGAGAGAGAGAGAGAGAGAGAGAGAGAGAGAGAGAGAGAGGTGGGGCATTAGTTAGATTTGCGACAACGTATCATATACTGTATATATATATATATATATATATATATATATATATATATATATATATATATATATATATATATATATATATATATATATATATATATATATATATATATATATATATATATATATATATGAGTAGCGTATAATTCGATAACGTGATGCCATTCCTGGGGCCAGGGGAATGGCGGTGTACATTAAT
This sequence comes from Palaemon carinicauda, assembly GCF_036898095.1. Classification (NCBI taxonomy): domain Eukaryota; kingdom Metazoa; phylum Arthropoda; class Malacostraca; order Decapoda; family Palaemonidae; genus Palaemon; species Palaemon carinicauda. Next base: position 92,744,893 of record NC_090742.1, on the reverse strand, counting down.
ATTGAATACATTAGGACTGAGTACCCTGCTTCTCATAAGTCCTACTATGAATGTGGATGTCATGGAATTCAGGTAATAAAAGTTTGTGGCAGGCACAGCAATTTTTATTTGTGATCGAGCTACCGGAATCCAGACAGGGATAATTTTATCTTTGATTGTCTTCTTGCCATTATGGCTAAGAAATAAGATGATAGAAAGGCCTCTTTTCTCTTTGTTGATTATTTCAATACTCACCATAGGAAGTGGTTAAATTATGTTTCTCCTACCGATCACTATGGTTTAATAGTTTAGATTTTGCCTCTTATGCAGGCTGTGAACAAAACATAAGTGAAGCTACTCACTGGTCTGGTAACAGCTTAGATCTTGTATACACTGACTCCCCTGGTGTTATAGCAAGTAAGGTTGGATCTCCAGTTCGGACATCTGATCAGGACTTGATTTCATCAGTGGTGAAGGCTCTGCAATCTCTTCCTGATGAATCATGCTCATGTAAGATTTATATAAAATATCAAGAAGACTAGAATGGGGTTTCGAGTGATCTTTTGGGCTTGAATTGGTCACTTTAAATAAAAATCTAATCAACATAATTGATAGGCATATCCCTTCTCATAAGATAACATACAGAGTAAAGGACAAACCATGGTTCAATGATGATTGTAGAC
>NC_090742.1:92720093-92721231 GCF_036898095.1 Palaemon carinicauda | reverse complement strand
ACACCTGACAACACTGAGATTACCAAATAATTCTTCTTCTCTCAAGGGGTTAACTACTGCACTAATTGTTCAGTGGCTACTTTCCTTTTGGTAAGGGTAAAAGAGACTCTTTAGCTATAGTAAGCAACTCTTCTTTGAGAAGAACACTCAAAAATCAAACCATTGTTCTCTAGTCTTGGGTAGTGCCATAGCCTCTGTACCATGGTCTTCCACTCTCTTGGGTTAGAGTTCTCTTGCTTGAGGACACACTCGGGCATATTGTTCTACCTAATTTTCCTTCCTCTTGTTTGGTTAAATTTTCTATAGTTTATATAGGAAATATTTATTTTAATATTGTTACTGCTCTTACAATATTTTATTTTCCCTTGTTTCCTTTCCTCACTGGGCTATTTTCCCTATTGTGTCCCCTGTGCTTATAGCATCCTGCTTTTCCCAATAAAGTTTATAGCAAAGCAAGTAATAATAATAATAATAATAATAATAATAATAATAATAATAATAATAATAATAATAATAGTTGTCCAGGCATTGGATTAGGTTTTGCTCCTTTAACCAGCAGTCGGCTTTAATTTTTATATTGCATGAACTCCATTACTTTTATATTCAATAAATTTCAATTCAAATGCAATGGAGAATAAATCTACTCCTTACATATGGCAAGTACCCATCAGGGCTTTGCTCTGGTTCAATCAATGTTTTGTGGACAAAAGGTTGGCAAAGACACCAGCCACAGTTTGAAATACTGCCCACATAGTTATATACATTTTTGGCTATCCAGATATTACTACATAGGATCTCTCTCTCTCTCTCTCTCTCTCTCTCTCTCTCTCTCTCTCTCTCTCTCTCTCTCTCTCTCTCTCTCACTTGTTACGGCTCATTTTTCCCTTTGTTTACACTTACACCAAATAGCCTGACCTATTCTTTACACATTCTCCTCTTTCCTGCTACACCTCTGAACACTATAAATTTTTCTTCACTCATGGGTGAGTACTGAATCAATTTGATAATACCTATAATGTGATGTTATAGGAACATAAACTTTCAAAGAAAAGGACCAAGCAGTCAACTGTGGATAGTTTCCTTGTCAAAACTGAACTTGTCTGGCAAGCGTAAATCCAGCACTGCAGTTTGTGATAGT
>NC_090742.1:92712593-92715093 GCF_036898095.1 Palaemon carinicauda | reverse complement strand
ATCACACGTAATGGTAAAGTTAGAATTCTGTTTTCCGTTCCACAGTCAATTTGTTGTGTGACTGTAAATAACATCTATGTTTCAAGCGATTTAGAGGGAAGCCATGGACTTTGCAACAATAAACGATGGCTATTTATCTTTGATATTTACAGTAATCACTGAATACATCCAGTCAGACTTTATTGTTCAATGGTTTATCATGTATAGGTTCTGATTAACAGTTATTCGTCAGCACTATTTGCAAAAATCCAACACACACGCCCACACACACATGATGAGCATGATATATGTACCATAGCCACAACAGGAATAGTAAAGAATCGATATGAGCTCCTATTTTGGTCCCATTAATGATATCAACGTTATAAAATTGAGCAGGAATATGCAAGTATATATGTATGTAGGATTAATGGCAATCAGAACAGGGCTTACATTTAAATTGGGACCTTAGGTATAGACATTTGAAAAAGATTCAACAATATTTCATAAAATATAATTATCAAAATAATTACTGTCATGGTCTCTGACCAGTCGATTCTATGACCTAATCTTAGCCAATGGACAGCCAAAGCATTATTTATAGACAGCCTTAGAATGGCTGTTTTATACATCGTAGTCCACATTTGATAAGATAGCACCAGGAGGGCAGAAACATTTGACTCCTGAGCAAGTTCTTAAAGGTTCGATTGCTAGCTCATGTTCTTATTTCTTATTCTGAAGATGCTAGTGTCACCTTACAGCTGGTTGGACTAATGGCTGTTGGCCAAGAGCCTACATTACCTAATTATACTTAAAAAGGTGGGTAGTTAATATACTTTGTTCTTTGCTGTCTAACGATTATTTACCCATGCAGCAACATTAGCTCTTTAGTATGTAATCTAGATTGCTTTTATAACTTAACAAACTGTTTGTAATAATATTGATAACAATGATAATAATGGTAATAATAATATTGATGATAGTAATCTTACACCTACTTGAATCAATATATTGAAATATTGGATTTTTTATTCCTTCTCAATATATGATATCGTTCGAGACCATGAGAAAAAAATAATTGACCATGTCATTAACAGAGTCAGATTGTTCAAATCTTTACAAGATTTTGATATCAATATCTACTCTCCTTTCACCTCTAAACACTTTGACATTTTCCAATAAAAGTACTAAAATATATTTACATTCATAACGTAAAGCAAATACATGAATCTAGTGATTCGTATCTTTATGTAATTACTCTTCAAATTGTTTTATTCACAGCATATAGTTCCAGGGGATTTTATTTTCACAAGCTATCACTCTTTGGAGAGAGAGAGAGCGAGAGAGAGAGAGAGAGACGAGAGAGAGAGAGTGAGAGAGAGAGAGAGAGAGAGAGAGAGAGAGATAATTTATATGGCAATACAAGAAAGTCCTTAGCGCGTGTGAATTTCATATTTTTCATAAACTACAGAATTTATCCGAATCTCTCTCAAATTCCAATCTTAGTTACTTTCGCTTGAATAGAATTTGATAACAATGATATTACAGTTGTTGTTTAAGAAAAATAAATGACAGGAATCGCCATTTATATATGTATCTAAATACGGAGGGATCCATAAATGGCATATGAACTTTTATTCATTCCATTTCCAGTTTTCCTGGAACCGACATTCATCGAATGGCAAACACAGCTTTATGAATTCCATTATCGCATATAACCTTTTGTCCGGGTGACGCTGAGGCATTATTCTATTATGCTCCCTCGTATATATACGACTTTTTGCGAAATACGCAAATGATGTTCCTGGTATACTCTAATGGCGTCATTCTGAATATAACAGGATGGCTACTCTAAATAGATAACTCTTTGACATCGTTCGGGAATTTGCTTTGTGCTAAAGCTTTAGCGTTAATAGTGTACAATAGTAATAGTGACTCTCTCTCTCTCTCTCCTCTCTCTCATCTCTCTCTCTCTCTCTCTCTCTCTCTCTCTCTCTCTCTCTCTCTGTCAATTTTTGTAAACTGTTCTGTAAAGAAACCTTAGAGCAGAGTATATCAATGTGGCTTATTATTAATTTTCATGATAGACCTAGTAATATGTCTTAAATATTATATATATATATATATATATATATATATATATATATATATATATATATATACATATATATATATATGTATATATATATATGTATATATATACATATATATATATATATATATATATATATATATATATATATATACTATACATAATTTTCTTCTTTCTCTCTTTCTTTCTTTCCAAATGAAGACACCATATCTTTTCTTCAGAATTGCTTTACAAATTTCCTATATGGCCAATAGCAGTTTTACACATTAGATATTTTTTTCCCTGATAAAATTTACTACATCATTTATATTTTTCTCTTAGTTACTATACTTTTTTATCTTAGCCTACCTGGAAAAATGGAAAATAATACATGTTGATACCTATAATAACTTATATACTTGTTGAGAGTTATGGAAAATGCTTAGACCC
>NC_090742.1:92687593-92695093 GCF_036898095.1 Palaemon carinicauda | reverse complement strand
TAAATTTGATTATGTCTCTTCATGAGCATAGCAAGTGCAAAGTTAATGTTAATGGAGTCTTATCAAATGAATTTCCAGTGGACAGTGGAGTACTTAAAGGGAATTTGTTGTAACCTATGCTGTTTATCCTCCTCATGGATTTCGTAATGCATAGAACTCTTGGGGATGGCTAAGATAGATTGGACTGGATTTGTAACAGAAAATTAGCAGACTTGGAGTGAGCTGATAACGCTGCCCTTATTAACAACACACCACAAGATGTACAAAGCTTGCTTAGCAGAATGCATGGAATATCACATGAGTTTGAGCTTAAGATATAGAGAAAAAAGACAGAGGTAATGAGAACAGAATATGCAATAGAATATGAAATATCATTGGAAGGAGAAAGGATCAATGAGGTAAAATCATTTAAATATTTAGGAACTATGATCTCTAATACAGGGTCTTTAGAATTAGAGTTTAAAGAAATATTGAAAAAAAGTAAATCAGGCAAGGGCTAGGCTAAGTAAAATTGGAAATCAAATCACCTGAAATTACATAGGAAATCAGGCTATATATCAGTTTAGTGAGATCGGTGTTACCGTATGGACATGAGACTTAGTATGGCATTGAAACAATATCCAAAAGATTTTGTAGATTTGAGAACAAAGCCCTCAGAAGAATATTGAGATTTAAATGGCAGGACAGGATTAGATTCGGAACTTTATGAGAGATTACCCGAGTGCCATATGTGGATGAGATCATGGTGAATGGTAGATAGAGGTGGATTGGGTATGCTCTTCTCACTCCCAAAGGGAGATTGGTTCACAAAACTTTCAACTGAGCTTTAGAAGGCACTGGATTAGTTGGATGACCCAGGCCTAATTGACTGAGGACTAGGGAGCGTAATTTATGAGGTGATGAATGGAGAAGTATTGATTTAAAAGCTCAAGATAGAGAAGACTGCCGAAGTCTGAGGCCGTTTGCATCAGTAAGCATAAGGGGAGATGGTGATGATATAATTACTATTAGCTAAGAAATGAGTTGAAGAGTAAGTAGAGTAGGAAACCATAAGAATAGTGATTGTTGGAGGGTTTTTTAGAATATTTAGATGAACACAGATCAGATTGATCATAGATTCGACAGCATAGACACTTGAGTACTATTATATCCTCTTATACGAATTTATTGAAAGATAAAAGATTGTCTTGTAAAGAGAATGGAATGTTGATACATACTAACTTAGTATGTGCACCAGTTTCCGTATCAACATTCATCCTTCGACTAAACAGTTGTTAGAAATCAAAGGAAATGCGTGGTTTCATAAAACATTTTGTTTACAATTCCACTTCAGCCTTAACAAAACTTGCCAACTAAATTCAGTAAAGCTGATGTGTGTTAGGGTATAAATATACTGATATGTATCTAATATTAGTTTCTTCTATTTTCAATGGCATGGTTCGTGGTTCATGGCTGCCTAAAGTCACCAGTTGATCTTGCTAGTAGTTATGGAAAACTAAAAGGGTTTGGTCAAGGCTATGAGAAACTTTGTTGGTAAACTCATGCCTAAATGCTCCCTGAGAACCACTACATTTCTTTGGCCAATTCACACCCAACACCCAGAAAATTGTTAAAAGAAATTAATTGTGGTAAATGTTTCATTGTGATTATTCCCAAATCAAATTAAGTCAGAAATCTAACTTGCGTCTACATCCAGTTGGTCGTTAAGAATTCCAGTGATGGTGTCAAACTAGTAGAAGAATTCATAAACCTCCGACTTGATAGTAAAGATGGAGAGCCACGTGAAGATATAAATGGAAAATTAATGAGAATCGAAACAACGTAAAAAGAGTTTCATTTCTAAGAATGTAAATTGATTTACAACTCTCTCTCTCTCTCTCTCTCTTTCTCTCTCTCTCTCTCTCTCTCTCTCTCTCTCTCTCTCTCTCTCTCTCTCTCTCTCTCTCTCTCTCTGTCGTATCCAAGATACCCGGATTCAGAACAGCTATGCACACATTCATGACCCAAAAGTCTCATTCCCATGAAGTACTCAAATGTGGGCTAGCTAATGAAGAGGGGATTTTCCGTTATAAAACACTGATTCTTTCCTCCCCGAGTCTTTTATTCTCTTCTTCCTCGACAAAACAATTCTCCTGTGCAATCAGGCCCTAATGAATGACCCAGACCATTTCAAAACTTCCTTCGAATTCGTTTCAGCTATTATTTAGAATTTCCTGGCATACAATGGATATTTACGGTTCCTACACTTAATTTTGGATTACGATTCAATTTCACAATACCAAATATCTCCTGTATTATCGAGGAAACATAACAAAATATGTGTTCATACTTCCTCTAAAAAATCATATATAAGTTTGTATTTCCATATTGTCAGATGTTAGAAAATAAGTGAAAATTTTTGCTAATATCTAAAATTATGAAATATCAATAATTTCTTTATCTTTTACAGGGACACATTTATTATGTATTTAATGTTATAATAATAAAGTACCAGCAATTGGAATTTTTTTTCCTCTCTCTCTCTCTCTCTCTCTCTCTCTCTCTCTCTCTCTCTCTCTCTCTCTCTCTCTCTCTCTCTCTCTCTCTCTCTCTCTCTCTCTCTCTCTCTCTCTCTCCGTATTACGTGAATTATAATCATTTCGTTATGAGAGCGCCTGTCGATTTTTATCATCCACATTAATTAGACAAATCCCAGGGGCTTATTAAAATATATATATATATATATATATATATATATATATATATATATATATATATATATATATATATATATATATATAGTATATATATGAAAATCTTAGCATTCCTTTTGGTGGCATTATTCTGCAAAAGTGAATATGAATTGTTTAAAGTAGTCAGAAACATGGTGTTGGCAGAGTTGAATGCAAACTGTAAAAAATGCTTTGTATAATGGTTGGCTACCTTCATCTACCTATTTGTAAAAGAAGCTATGCATGAAATCTATTACTAACTAGTAAATATCATTGGCAACTATGATGTCAATAATTTTTAAAAGATTGCCATTGACTCACTATTATCTTCGTCCTAGGATGCAATATTCTCTTTTTACAGCCACAAGGTTATGGCCTGATAAAAGCAATTTCTTTTATTTTTATATTTTAATTATTTTGTCAATTGATCAAGCCGTGTATGTTATATATTTCCCCTTTTTATTATAAATTAGCTTAAAATTATCTCGGTGAATAATAGTTTACAGACGTTTTCTCTTACTTTCTATTTTATACACTAATGCAGACACTATAAAATCAATCATGCATATTCACATTATTATACAGGCTTACACCAACAAGTAAGTAAATGGTCTTTCAGAATCGCAAACAATTTCCTGTCACCTGAAACCCTAAACTGTTATGGTTATATTTTTAGAAAATCGTTAAAAGATTCTTGAGATAGAAATAATTCGAGAAAATAAGTAAGGAGACTCAACAATAATTAAGATTATATGTATATATTTATGGTCTTTTACTTCCAACATGATCTTGGCAATTAATGACATTGGCTTTTTCCATTTTGCAGTTTCTAAAGACACCTATGGCGTTCTAACGGAATAAATCTTCATCACACACACACACACATATATATATATATATATATATATATATATATATATATATATATATACAGTTATATATATGCATTTATATATATATATATATATATATATATATATATATATATATATATATATATATATATATGTACATATATATATGTGTGAATAAAAATTATATATATATATATATATATATATATATATATATATATATATATATATATATATATATATATATATATGTACATATATATATGTGTGAATAAAAATTATATATATATATATATATATATATATATATATATATGTATATATATATATATATATATATATATATATATATATATACATATATATATATATATATATATATATATATATATATATATATAGATAGATAGATAGATAGATAGATAGACAGGTAGATAAAGATATATATGTATATATATATATATTGTATATATATGTATATATATATATATATATATATATATATATATATATATATATATATATATATATATATATATATATATATATATATATATACATATATATATATATATATATATATATATATATATATATATATATATGAGAGAGAGAAAGTTAGCAGGTGCGGATTGGCGTAGAAAGACCATAATTTCAATCGAAAACTCTACTTGAAAGTATACTGTAATATCACTTCTTGACGTCAGAATATCATATTTTGAAACAGTAAAGGCCTCAAGATTTATTCCTTGAATTTTGTCGTTTTTTTTTTTAAAGGAAAATATTCAACATTATAGTTAAAAGAAAATCAATAAAGTATGCCGAACCAGTATATATGGCATTTATAGAATCTGAGAAAGCCGTTGAGTCTGTTAAAGCTTCAGAAGTAATAAAAGCTCTTCAAAGACCAGAAATAGATAAATATAAAAATATATGCACAGAGAGCATGTTAATCCTAAAACTACATAGACATGAAGAGAAATATCCGACTGAGAAAAGAATTAGACAGGGATACCCTATCTCTACTAAATTATTCACAGCATGGCCAAAAGAAGATTTAAGAATCTATATTGAATAAACATTAATAGGACAGAACCTAAGATTTGCAGATGACATTCTAGTTAATGAATCCAGGAAGGGTTTGGAGAAGACGATGGAAGATTTAGATAAAGATATATAGGACTGAAAAGGGATAAGACCGAAACTAAAATAATGTTCATTGGAAACGCATACAAAAATAAGGGTTATGGACAAACCTTTAGAGATTGTTTATGAATATACGTATTTAGGACAGAAAGTAAGTAATCCCCCAGGACATGAAACTGATATTAAAAGAAAGTTAAGCATAGGGTGGTGGCGTTTGCTAAACAAAATGAGTTTATCAAATGTAAGATACTACTTTACTCAAAGAAAGTATTTAATCGGATGGTCCTACCAGTATTAAGTAACGAATCAAAACTTGGAGATTTACTAAAGCCTTAGAACATTAACTAATTACAAGTCAAAGAGGTATAGAAAGAATAATAATATGAATAACACTAAAAGAAAGAGACAAGATCAACATAGATACGAGAGCAAACTTAAGTAGAAGATATTCTAATAACTTATAAGAAAAGGAAATGGACACGGACAGGACATATAATGAAAAAGATAGATAATAGATGAAAATTAAGAAAAATGTAAAGGGTTCGTGGATAAAAACGATGGAGTGATGATGATATATATGTATATATATATATGTATATATATATATATATATATATATATATATATATATATATATATATATATATATATATATATATATATATATATATATATATATATAAGTTCATGTGCAAGTATTTTTTTTAGTTTTTGTATATGTCCCCTTGCTCGTGAAAGAATGATCTTATTACTTATTAATGAATATCCTATCCTTAACAAATATTCCTTTGCTCCATATAAGGGTTTTTCTTTAGCACGAAACTGAAAAGTTCTTATTCTGGAAGGTCACTTACCTCTGAAGCCTATTTAGCAGGAGTGTAATTGAGATCCTTCGGCTGCAGCTCAAGGATTTTGGGTGCAGGAGATGATGTTGGTTTGGACGTGATTGGAAGAGAGAGAAATAAAAAGTATCTACGCAGAGGCTCCGCTTAAAAAAAGAAAAAAAAAATGGCAGCAGGCTAATGGCTTGCGGTGTCTGGCATCTCACACTACTACATTTTGTTTTGAGAGCTACGATTCTGCCGATATCACACTAACACTGGAGTTGTTCCATTGTCCAAATATCTTGGGAGTTTTAGGAAAATTTCGCTCATCTTTGAGTTCTGTCCGGGTGTCAACACATTTCCAATAATTGACTAAACACTGTATGAGGGAAGGTCAGAATGCAATTTTGAAAACAAAATAAGTTCACCAAATTCCAGGGTCAAATAAAATGCAAATGCTGTTATATAAAATAGAAAAAAAAATTCTGGGTGGTTTTTTTTTTATCTAAATATACCTGTAAGAAAAGTGGATAATTAAAATAAAAGTTTAATTACATTACAATTCCTTAGATAATTTGTATAATAAACATGAGTTTATATCATAAGATGGACTGGCGAAGCATGAATATGCATTTCTTAAACGTATAAAAATCGGAAACCAAATTAAACAATTGCGAAATAAATCACAGAATGGGTGAATACGAGGAGCTCAAAATATGTTAAGATATTACAAGGCAAAAAAATATTAACAACATATTAGTTACAAATACCTAAGTGTATAAAACTAAACTTATTTTCAAAGAAAATATTCCTATTTGCATTTTTAGTGGTAGCATTTTACTCCCACCTACCAAATCAATAATTCTCCTTGTGCCCTCATTCCTTACTTAAAACATAAAATGTATATAAAATAAAATAAATATCACAAATTTTTGGTACCTTGTTGGTTTTTAGCTTTTTGACCAAAACGTTTTCTTCTTATTCATTGATATAGCGCAGATTGTAAGAATTAAAAATTGTGGATTTTTCATAGACTCCGAATACCCAACCGGGACAGCCTTTGTCTTTGAGTCGAAGCTTCGTCAATCGAGATAAACTGTAAAAGCTGAAAATATTTCAGAGTGTAGCGGATATTTTTAGTTACTGGTATAACTTTCACATAAAAAAAAATAATAATTTTTAACTAGTGGTCTATCATTATAACTCACATGTAGACAATATATAAACTACATATTTTATTTATAAAAATAAATGGTAGGATATCAGCATTTTTTTTTTCATATGAAAAGAAAACTATAAAAAAGTGTTATAGAATCGATTTTTTCATAATCAGTGTCAGTTAAGATAGACATGTACCGAAAGCAAACAAACGGGATTCTTAAATTATCAGGAAATAAGTTTTGTATATTATAAATAGCGATGTTTTATAGTTGGAGAATATTGGTGAGCAATTTCAAAAGAACCACTACTTTATCCTAACATCTTTTTTAATATAATAATCATTAGTTTTTACCATACTTGTTTATACTAAGATTATCATTAATGTTATCACCATTAAGCTTATTGTTTCTTGGATTGTATGTTCTTATTGCTGTTTTTTGGTGATTCTCCGGAAACTATCAGTGTTTATCATTCTTATTGTAGCTATTACCTTCATTTTCGTTATTATTACTAGCTTTAATATTAGTAGCATGAACAGTAGTAGTAGTAGTAGTAGTAGTAGTAGTAGTAGTAGTAGTAGTAGTGCAGTATTTCTCGAAAATGACCATTAAGTCATGATTAATATAGTGACCTTTGTTGGAAATACATTAATCCTTTTCAGTAACAGAAGACTAGCAGCGATTAATCTTCACATTGATTACATGGCTTTTTGCTTTTTACAAAGAATACTAAGTATGGAATTATATGCGTTTCATTTCATGGATCATATCTATTAAACATATCTATGGCCTCCTTATAAGAAAT
>NC_090742.1:92665093-92677593 GCF_036898095.1 Palaemon carinicauda | reverse complement strand
CTTCTCCACTTATAGAAGTAGGTTAAAGGGATAATTAATTATCTTATACCTAGAAGAGAGAGAGAGAGAGAGAGAGAGAGAGAGAGAGAGAGGAGAGAGAGAGAGAGAGAGAGAGAGAGAGAGAGAGAGAGAGAGAGAGTTTAATTTAATTAAGAAAATTGTTAGCATAAGAAATCTATCCTCATGTGATTACTTTCTTCTTGGTTTGATAAAATCTTCCGTAATTAGCTTGTGTACTTTGAATGATTTAACTCTTTCTTTTTAATTGAATTATCATTAAGAATATGGTGGAATTTTGTTTGGCCAGAAGAAAACCTTTACTCTTAGCAGGGATATTTAACATGATAAGTGATATTGTTCAGGATAAATTATCCCTTGAGAATCCTACATTTAATCATGAGATTCATATAATTTCACATCTTTTCCTGAGTAAATGTGTGATTTTATTGTTTGAAAACTCCTCGCCTGAACCATTATCTTTTAAACTTATGTGAAAAACAATTTTCAAATAAACGGTACAATTTTTCTATTATATTTTGGTATCATCTGTGAAATAGTTTTTGCCCAATAACCGACATCTTATAAGTCGGTTATTTGCAGTGTTGCATGTAAAATAAGAAATTTTGTTTATAAGGTTTCATCTAACGGATCATTCCTTTTGAAAGCCATGCACATACATACACTAATCATACCCACATACACACACATACAAAAACACACAGACACACAGATAAATATATATATATATATATTTATATATATATATATATATATATATATATATATATATATATATATATTTATATATATATATATATATATATATTTATATATATATATATATATATATATATATATATATATATATATATATATATATATATATATATACATATATGTATATATGTAGATATGTATATCTATCTATCTATCTATATATATATATATATATATATATATATATATAAAATTTGTAGGTGTGTGTATATGTAGATAGATAGATAAACGGATAAGAATATAATAAACTGAAATAATTTGTAAGCGTTTAGATTAAAAAAGAAAGACATTGACAGACTATATTTTCAATATATCTTGCTGGTCATGAAATTTACATCGCAAATGAAGCACTTTGTTATAAAAAAAATGATATATTCCAACGTTTACCAATACAGCCTATTTTCATCAATAGACAACACTGAGCGTAGTAAGTGACCACTCAAATAAATGATATATTGTCGTATGTTGACGTATAATATACAGATATTCTATATGGAAAAATGTTTTCCATCCTTCTTGAAAAGCAGAATATGTTGAGACCTCATAGTGGAATTTCTGGAACAGCCAACATAACAAGAGCATATTGATCCTGACAAGGAGATATAAGAGGCTCGCTTCCCTCTTACTCTTTACACCTCTTAGCTGGTTTCATTTACTTCTCTTACTTTTGTATCTATCTATCTATCCATCTTTCTATATATATATATATATATATATACATACATACATATATATATATATATATATATATATATATATATATATATATATATATATATATATATATATACGTTTATATGTATAATTCACACGCTTAATTGAAATGAAGGTAAATCTATTGACATAACTAAAAGGCTTTTTTCACTATTTTATGGTGTTTTCGTTGTTGTTGTATAAGGCTTTATGATGTTAATATTAATAATGATTACTTAATGCAGCTACTTTAAAGAAAATATTCAATTCTAATTAAAATTCAAAATGCTTCGAAAGTATTTATTCTTTCAAAGAAGTTCATTTCATGCAGTCATTTTTGTTTTATCCTTTGTTGTTGTATTTTTTTTTTTTCAAATTTAAATTCAAAGCGTTCAGACTGAAATGGATTACCAGTGCAATACTTCATAAACTTTATCAACATTTTCACTTTCAACATAGATTATCTAAATGACAAATTTCCTAAAAACTGAACTTTTTGTAACGTGGTCTGCCTTTCGACTAAATTTTCTTATTCCACAGAAAGATACTTCACATTCATTCAAGAAAAAAAGGGGCATATTATTCCTTTTAAACTTTGCTGTTCATAATATTTTCGAATTTGTAATCAACAAGTTAATTCTCAGTGTTATTCTATTTACTCATACGCAGTAAGAGTGGTCGTTTGAGGAGAGAGTTAATAAGCATTTTCTCGAAACGCTGGATAAGGAAAATGAACGCGACAAAGATAAGCGGTGGAAGAACTTACAGATTTATCAAGTAAGATCCAAACTTTTCATGTTAAAAGTTACTTTTCCAGTCACTCGTTTTCCAAGTTTTACGATTATGATCAACTTTAACCTAATATATAATTCACTCTCATGTAAATATCTCTGAGTCTACACCATCGCTGTTAAAAGATTATTTCATAAAAGATTTTAGCTTAATGTTATTTTTTTTTTTCAGTCATATCTTAATATCTTGTACCTTTCAAAATACCAAACTCGACGTATTTCCGCGTCATGGGCCAAGTCAGTACTCAAACTCCAGCGCCAATTACCACATAAATCAACCTCACAAAGGAACGCTTCCACTTCTAACCAATAACGGAGACAGACCCCCATCCACACAAAATATAAGGATCCCTCCCGAAATCTTTTAATCTTGAACAAGACCCAAACCAATCTCCTGCCTCCATAAACAAGTTTTCTTCATCCCTCTCTAGACATAATCCATTACCTAGTATTCATTGCTCTCGCCTTTTGGGGATTCGATATTTGCATGGACCATTTGGGCTTCCGAAATATTTCTATTCCATTTCACACACCCTTATTCAATGTGGAAAACTGTGCCTCGTACACGCTGGTGGCCTTGAATGCAGGTTCTAGTCTCACACCAGTTTACACACATATTCCTACATGCCGTATATGCATTTATATACACACACAAAAGAGCGCGTGCGCTCGTGAGCACATACACACACACACACACACACACACACATATATATATATATATTATATATATATATATATATATATATATATATATATATATGTGTGTGTGTGTGTGTGTGTGTGTATGTGTGTTTTATTTTACATATACGGTCACCCAACCAAACTTAAGCGCACAAACACTCACACACACACACAAACACACACACACACACACAAACACACACACACACACACACACATATATATATATATATATATATATATATATATATATATATAGATATATATATACATATAAAATATATATATATATATATATATATATATATATATATATATATATATATATATATATATATATACATATAAAAATATTTATATATATATAAATATATATATATATATATATATATATATATATATATATATATATATATATATATATATATATATGTGTGTGTGTGTGTGTGTGTGTATGTGCTTGATTGTTGGTTGGGTTGGCCTATATGTAAAATAAAACCTTTCTCTTCCTTGGAAGCGGTATACTCCAGAAAGACGAAGTCTTCTTATTTCTCGGCAAATCCTCGAAGAGGAAGATGATAGTGCCACGCCTCATTTTCCTTGACTTGAGAGGAATTCAGCCACTGTCAAAACGCGTTTATGGCCAATTTCTCGGACATTGTGCAATACAACAATTTTGTCCCAGGCTTCTGACAATTTTAAATTTTAACTCTGCTAAGACTGACAGTTAGTTTGGATGGCACGGTGCTCGCTGGGTAGGTTAGGAATAATAATTAAATGCGCCGAAAAAAGGGATATTTGTTAAAAAAAAAAAAAAAAAGATTGTTTGTTATTAGATTTATTATAAAGTTATCCTTACTTTGGTTAATATATGAACATATTTCTCTTGTTAATCTTCTGCCTGTAATGAAGAACATAATTGTAAATTATGATTAATAAGTTCTCCGTAAATTGATATTACTTTGAAACAACTAAACCATGGATTTTTTTTATGTGCATTCTCTCTCTCTCTCTCTCTCTCTCTCTCTCTCTCTCTCTCTCTCTCTCTCTCTCTCTCTCTCTCTCTCTCTCTCATATTGCATGCATTTGAACACCCTCCTAGCCAACATGACTCAGAGCCCTTGAATATTTAAAGGACCCGGCCACCAGAAGAGGAATTTCCCATTTGCTAAATTCATTCGAGTAAGTAAAAGCGACCTGACACGATGTTGGCTGCCGAAGACATCGTCACAGCCAAGGTATATAGAGTGCTATATACCTTGGTCACAACTACCTCCAATATTAAGACGTTCGCTAAACGATTCCTATGATAAGCTGCGTTGTCTTTGGCGTGTATTCTTAATTGGGGGAAAAATATTTACGTAATACTGCTGATTTTGAGAACAACGGAGCTAAGATGTATTGGGATAATGTATGTATGGTAATACTTGGGTGGTCGTTATGTTTGTGGGTATATATTGATATTGAGTGTCAAACTCATCTTAAGAGAACACGCTTAGAAACATTTAAAGGAGCATAGGATTCTGGTATGAATGTCAATTCTAATATTTGTCAATGAGTTCTGTCACGTATTAATATGAAAATTATTAAACATAGTAACAGTTACTATAATTATAATGATGATGATGATGATGATGATGGTTGTTGTTGTTTTAAATAGCAAAATGGTTAAACAGTTATTAAAATCGTAATAATGTAGCTAAAATATCTAAAGCTGTTTTGGGCCTCTTGTCCCTACTTTTCAGTGAAAGATTTTCGATATTCAAATGATTCACCTGACAATTTTCCATAATTTGTTAAATCAGTTTCGTGAGAAAAAATAATGGACTTATGATAATCTTAACCAAAAAATATTAATTATCTTAGAAAAAACAAATAGGATTGACAAAATGCATTGTTTCGAGGCAAATCAACATGGTGTTTTCCATTTGCTACAAAGCGAATCTTTCGGTTAAAATAATGTTAAAAAAAAAACCATTAACAAAATTTTAAAAACTTAACACGTAGTAAATCCCTTTTTTTAAGTCGTAGAAGAGAATTAAGCAAACCAAGCCATGAAATCGTAAAAGAACATGTGCTAATTTTTTATATAGTTCAATATTTGCTGTATTTAAACCATAAAATAAAATATCGGCCGTGAAGATATTTCCCTCTCACAATAGTTCAAGTTTTCGCCGAATAGTGGCAGCACTATCCGGCACTAGCGTCACAAAACCCATCAGCCGCAGACTTTAGAAGCATTCATGGAAATCACAGAAGGAAGGGGAAATCATACATTATTCAGAGAGTGTTAAGATTAAATGCTTTAAATTCTTCAACGTTAAACATAATATCTTCAGTTCGGAATTATATATGTAGGAGTTCCGACGCAATCGGTGTCTTGAAATTATGATAAGAATATTTTTTAGTTAACAATAAAATACTCATAATTGGTACTATGATTTTTTAACAAGTTAAAGTGAACTTATTGAAGAGCGTACTTTCATAAGCTTAATTATGAAATTACACAACAATTGGTAATAAATTCATTTGGTATTTAGCATACAATCATAATTTATAATCATGTAGTTCCCTTAGGTAACGCATGAATCTTATCATCTGGCATTTATCTAAATTTATATAATATACAAATAGCCTAAGCAAAAGATAATGACATGAAAATATATGAACTAGAACGATCAGATAAACCAATTCGACTCCCTCTCCAACATCTCCGTGGCCATGTACGCAATAAGGACTAAGGTACTATCTCTTTTAAAACGAGAGAGAGAGAGAGAGAGAGAGAGAGAGAGAGAGAGAGAGAGAGAGAGAGAGAGAGAGAGAGAGAGAGAGCTCCCCTTGGTTTGGCCTCAACTTTTCAATACGATTATTTGACGTGCTTTAAACTGCCAAAAATGGATGTAGTTTCTTAATTAACAGTGGGCTGTTGCTCTAGACTAGAGGGTAAGCTATGTATGTGAGAGAGAGAGAGAGAGAGAGAGAGAGAGAGAGAGAGAGAGAGAGAGAGAGAGAACAAAATATAATTCTATTGGATCTCCTTCGTCAACGAAATTTTGTCATTAAGCTGTTATTGATTAAATTGTCCCCTGGAAGAAGTTGTAACTGGTAACTTGTAGTTATGATGACATTCCTGACAGCCTTCTCCGAACAACAGCATACATGTGATAAATATAATTACCTGCAAGAAAACGTTTCCGAGGGAAAAACAAGTATAGAAATGAGTTCGCTATAACAGCTAAATTTAATCGTGTGGCAACAAAATACTTTATTGTTTTTTTTTTTCTTATAATAAAAAAGATAATGTTATGATACTGATTATTACAATGTATCCATTATATAGAAATTTACTGTCTCCAGACAGAAGCCTTTCATTCTTAAACCTTAACATGTTCTCTTTCAAGGCACTAGACCTAGTGAATTATTGAATCTAACCACTTATAATTATAATATTTCGTTATAAAATATCGCTTATCGATTAGGACTACATTAATTCTTCCTCAGGAATTAGAGAATAATTCATTGCTCTCTCTCTCTCTCTCTCTCTCTCTCTCTCTCTCTCTCTCTCGAGAGAGAGAGAGAGAGAGAGAGAGAGAGAGAGAGAGAGAGAGAGAGAGAGAATTCTTAACATGATTTTTTTATTAATTAATTTACTTGTAAGCTTACTTCATCCCTTTTCAGAAGCATAATTTCATTAGTTTTCCTAATCATCTTTGTCGTTTCTATTGACATTACTGGAAAGCTATTAATAAATCAAGTCTTTCATCTACCGAATTAATTATAGATAGAATTCATTTATTCTGTTTAGGGAATATGATTATAATGTAATTGTTTTTTCTTTCAAAGTTGTTAAATTCAATTGAACCCTCTTTACTTTAGTAGTAATAATATAGTCTCCAGTTTAATTTTGATATCATACAGAAATATCAACTTACAAAGCTATTTTCACTCTCAAAAGATTGTATAAGATAAACCGAAAGAGGAAAATAGATAATAAATATGCAAATGATAAAAAATATATATCTCACCTTTATCTTTTTATCTTTTATTTTTTAAATCCGTACGTGACAGGAATATATAAAGTAAAACAAAAATGAATGTAACCTCTCTCTCTCTCTCTCTCTCTCTCTCTCTCTCTCTATTGACGGTAATCCCCTAGACTTTGCCTAATTAATATTTGAAGGTACAAGAGTTCGGTTGCCGGGGTGATGGAACACTGCACTCCATAGAAACCAGTTTTAGTTCGTGATGGAGCAGCAAAAGGATAGGAGTGTTTATATAATTTTCACAATTCTCTGTCTATAGGGAAGGTTGCGCTGATGCTGTTGCTTACGCACGCTTGAGCTCACTTACAAAATGTTTTACTGTACATACATACTTCAATAGATAAATAGATAGATTGTTTTTCATCATACACCCCTTTCCGTAAGAAGAGGAAACAGCTCCATACGTGTAGGTACAAGACTGTTTTTCACCATAGCCTACACCTTTTTCCCTTTGAAGAGAAAGAGGTCTTATAGAAGTTGAAGCTTGTTTATACCTTTTTTTTCCATAAAACCTGGTTGAGAGTTAAATAATATGATTGCATGTTGAAACTCTTCATTTTCCTGTGATTCCTTGGGAATCATTAGTGCATAGTACAAGTTATGACGGATGAACTTAGTCTCTGATGAAACCTAATGTATAATTGTAGGTCAATAAGTTAATAGTAATGAATCAGCCATTCCCAGATCTTTACATCATCAGTGTTTTTTGTTTTTTTAAATACTTCATTACAATCTGGTTTTTTTTTTTCAACTAGATCATTACATTGACAGTTTTTTTTCCCGACAAGATCATTATACTATCGATGTTTTTTATTCAACTAAATCATTACATTATCAGTGTTTTTTTTGGTTTTTTCAACTAAATCATTACATTATCAGTGTTTTTTTTTTCAACTAGATCTTTACATTATCATTTTTTTTTCAACTAAATCCTTACATTATCAGTGTTTTTTTTCAACTAGATCATTACATTATCAGTTTTTTTTTAACTATATCATTACAATATCAGTAGTTTTTTTTTTTTAACTAGATCTTTACATTATCAGTGGTTTTTTTTTCAACTAGATCTTTACATTATAGGTGTTTTTTTTCAACTAGATCATTACATTATCAGTGGTTTTTTTTTTCAACTAGATCTTTACATTATCAGTGTTTTTTTTTTAACTAGATCTTTACATTATCAGTGTTTTTTTTTCAACTAGATCTTTACATTATCAGTGGTTTTTTTTTCAACTAGATCTTTACATTATCAGTGTTTTTTTTTTTTTCAACTATATCTTTAAATTATAAGTGTTTTTTTTTTCAACTAGATCTATACATTATCAGTGTTTTTTTTAACTAGATCTTTATCTTATCAGTGTTTTTTTTAACTAGATCTTTACATTATCAGTGTATTTTTCAAATATATCTTTACATTATAAGTGGTTTTTTTTTCAACTACTAGCAAATCATGTTAAGATAATGGTAACAAACATGAAAATTGAAAAGAGATTAATTTAAAGAGGCAAGCGCAAAAATCCAAACATTAATTTTTACCAAACTTGTTCAATAACGAGAAATATGAAAATTGTATATTTTCTTTAATTCTATATGCACAAAGTGATAACAAAAATATGAATATTCTTGAATTGGAAACATAAGAAAATTAGGGGCTAAATAAAATGTAGCATTAAAACTTCAAAAATTATGTAATAATCCATTATTCAAGAAGTTGGTGAATTACTGTGTATTCTCTCTCTCTCTCTCTCTCTCTCTCTCTCTCTCTCTCTCTCTCTCTCTCTCTCTCTCTCTCTCTCTCTCTCTCTCTCTCTCTCTCTCTTCTATTTGAAATGTAAATTTACGGAGCATAGTATTTAACTACTGACCTTTTTGAAGAGTAAACCAAATAAATTTAAGCTCTATTGTACAGTCAAGGATTTCTCAACCAAAATAAAACATCAAGATAAGGTCACTGAAGATGGAACTCCTCTCTCGAGGCGAAAGAAGATTTATGTTACTCTGTAGTTAACTGCAGTTTTTGTTTAGTGTTGATTATAACATAAAGCATTGCAATATATTGCTCGTAACTCTGTCTCCTAAATTTATCCAAGTAAGGCTCACAACGAAAATATGCTAAAGAAGGAAAGTAATCGTAAGTGCAAATGTCCAATAAGTAATATTTATAATGGCATTCTTTTATATTATTAATGCAATGTGTTTGTTACTCGTGTGTCTTGAAGTATTACTGAGAATCTTATGTTAAAGCCAAGTTTTTATGGTGAAACAAACAATGTATTTACTTCTTAAATTCAACGACAAATACTGTTTATTTTGTTTAGTTTGTATTCCTAATTAATTAAGATAAAGTGAAAATTGAATATGAAACATATAAAATATTAAAAGACTATAATGGACCGAAAACTATTACAAGATTCAATCTTGCTTTTCCAGCCAGAGTTATATTCTAGACAATAATAATAATAATAATAATAATAATAATAATAATAATAATAATAATAATTATATTGATAATATTAAGGATAATATAAAACAAAATGAGTCATTAATAGATAATGAAGTTGAATTTTGTAAAGCTACTATCTACTGCAATTACCTCTTATTCTTTGTTGCCAGGAAAATGGATTTCCCCAAACAATTACCAGCTTGCACAGTGTACTAACTCAATTATATCTTCATTATCATGAGTCAGGCAGTTTGTCTAAGATTAGGTAAGAGCAGCATTAGTTGCTAAATATGTAATAAGCTTTTCTCGCCATTATGTCTATACTGTACATTTAAATATAATCCAGTCGATCCGGATACCAAAAGCATTCCTTCAAGTTTTTTAGTACAGAGCCCACTTTCATTATATCATTGGTATCGAAGGATTTTTTTTTCTTTTTAGTAAAAGTAGCAACATGTGTATGCAAGAAAAGGCAGTAGGATAAGTAAGACTATATTTTTTTAAATATGAGGCATAAGTCGGTTATTTATCAACGGACGTTCATGATTGTTTTGCAACGACTGGATAAAATTGAATTCAAATTGTAGCTTGGCAAAGGAATTGAAAAAATATTATTCAAATTTTCTTTTTTTATTACAAACACGATTCAAGTAGTTAACAAAAAAGAAAAAAAAAAGAAAAAAAAAACATACACACAAAAAGCACAATGATTAGGTGTTTGGTTAATTTATGTGATTGAATAAATATCATATTATTTATAATAAAAAAAATCATAATGTAAATATTTAATAAATTCAACAATAAAAATTAATCAATCTTTGCTTAGATGACACTATATATAAGGTTTGTCTTGCAGCACTTTGTGACCTCTGGTGAAATCATTATGCAGCATATAAAAGGAGGACGTTTTTAGTTTAATTTTGCATAGGTTCCTTGCCAGTCTTAAGATTGTTAAACATTTGAATTAATGGTAAAACTTTAAAACATTTTAATTTAGGATTTCTTCAAGTTCATCACTTACTGATTACCCCCTTTTTTTCATCAAATATAATGAATGAAAGCTCTTTTTTTTGGATTTTCTATCGATATTACTTTTCACAGGAAAATCTCAAATTGGTTGTACTAAATACATAGACGATTGAATAAAGATAAAAAAAATTCGTGCCATACGCTATGAAAGAATTAAAAAGAAAAATAAATCTATTCATATATATATATATATATATATATATATATATATATATATATATATATATATATATATATATATATATATATATATATATATATATGAATAAGTACTCATACGAATGTTTCAGGAAACAAAACAACTTACTTTAATATATATGACATATACATTAATCGAAAAAAGAATCCTTTTTTATTAAAGAATGATAGCAAAATGTCCAGCTTAACAAACAAATGATAATTATTGGGTATTGCATACCGCATGCATTTTCTTAAACACAAAATTTTTATTCACACACACACACTTACACACACACACACACACACACATATATATATATATATATATATATATATATATATATATATATATATATATATATATATATATATATATACACATATGTATATATACTGTGTATATATATATATATATATATATATATATATATATATATATATATATATATATATATATACATATAAATAGATATATATATATATATATATATATATATATATATATATATATTATATCATGAACCGTTACTATTCCCCTGAAAAACAAAGGCGTAAGGCATGCGGTACCACTTGCGTCTGTTTATGGTATTTCTGTGCCAGTCCACAGCCGCAAATATCATAGTTCGTCAATGCATCGTCTTCTGTTCCTCCCTCTACTTCTTTTGCAATCTCTAGGGAATCTATTGTGTCATTCGTAATGTCCCTCTTTTCCCTGCCATTTTCATTATCATGTTATGTCCACGACCCTTTCTTTTTCTTACATGGTATTAGAAAATCCTGTACTTTAGTTTGCTCTTATACCCATATCGTTCTCTTTCTGTCTCTCAGTGTTATTCTCGTCATTATTCTTTCCATAGCTCTTTGATACACACACACACACACACACACACACACATATATATATATATATATATATATATATATATATATATATATATATATATATATATATACACACACATATATATATATATATATATATATATATATATATATATGTACATATATATATATATATATATATATATATGTGTGTGTGTGTGTGTGTGTTTGTGTGTGTATATGTGTGTATATATATTTATATATACCCTTATATATTTGTATATATGTATATATATATATTTGTATATATATACATACATATATATATATATATATATATATATATATATATATATATATATATATATATATATATATATATATATATATATATATATATTATATGTTAGGCAGAGAGAGAGAGAGAGAGAGAGAGAGAGAGAGAGAGAGAGAGAGAGAGAGAGAGAGAGAGAGAGAGAGAGAGAGAGAGAGATTGAACTTTTTGGCGTTTCTTACTTCCAGAAATTGATAAATTTCCATTCTAAAAGACTACCCATGTACTTCTAAGGAATTTATGGCCATTATGTATTTCCTTTGTCCGTAGTAACTTATACATTTTGATATAAGGATTATTGCAAATCTCCATTTATAATGAATGTAAGAACATGAGTTAGTTAGATTTCTTATTAATAAATTATTTTCGTCGCATATATATAACTTTGTTATTCAGTTGATTAAAAAGTTGAATACAATTACGAATATTCACGTACATATTTATAGAACCATATAAATAGTGGTACAATAGTTGCACAAATACACATTAGAAAATATCAGGACTGAAAGGAACACACATTGAGATTTATGCCATTAATGGCAAAAGTTCAATCATATCCAGCAAATGAAAATAACTTAATGTTAACTTTGAATTTTCGTAAATAAGCTTCTTGTTTGGTTCATTTGATGTCCAATGGTGGCAACATTATACTGCACAAACACCACGGATATTCTTGAATAATGATGACCTGACCTTATATCGCAA
>NC_090742.1:92655093-92657593 GCF_036898095.1 Palaemon carinicauda | reverse complement strand
CGTGTGTGTGTATGTTCAAAGTTGGAAACAATTTTAAGATATAATTTCCACGATAGGCGAATAAATATTGAAATGATGGTATATATATATATATATATATATATATATATATATATATATATATATATATATATATATATATATATATATATATATATATCATCCCCTCCAAACGTAAGAATATAGGTGGCTAATGTGAAATTTTCAAGTCACTGCAAGACGCAACTGAGGTAATCTTTAATCGTAAAAAAATTGTGAAATGCAATTCTTTTTTTTTTCTTATTAAATTGAAAATTTTCCCGTTACGATTCAAATTCGGTAAGACAACTAAGAGAAGGATATCTGTGATGACATATTCGTTTTCACTTACAAGTATTATTTCTGAGACGCAAAATAGAATATAACGTACCACTGGAAAATCCATGTTTTCTTGATAATGAAATAAAAAATCATTAAATGCAAGAAAAGAATAAAAAGAAAAGGGAAAAACAAAACGCTTTACAGTACAGTACAGCAATCTGGTCTTTAATAAATTATTACTATTTGGAGGTACTGACCTCCATGTACAGTATTGTAGGAAATGTCATTGATGAGACCATTTTTTTAGATAAGTCATTTCGAAAAAAATTTAGCCGCTTTGTTTTATATTTTGGTACATAGAAGACTTACGTATTTGTTGTTTGTATATTAAATAATTATCAAGTATGTGTATTTTTATCCTTTGCAACACTTGTATCATTAAAACTAAACACTGTATCTTTACTTGTAATTATTGAGCTTCATAAAACTGATGAGCAGATAAACTACAAATCTGATTTCAATAAGACAAAATAACGATAACGGGACCGAACCAACCCAACAAAACGAGAAAGTTCCGACACTCCGAACACCACAGAGTCTGAACACACACTGGCAGCGGCCAGCACAGCAGCTCGCTGGCTGGAGAGCTGAGTCTCGGAGGTGATCCGTCTGGCGTGAACCACCTGCACACGCCCTCTCCCATCCCCCCAACCTTCCCCCTCATCCTCCTACCGAATTGACCCCAAAATAAGTTAATGGGAGCACTCTCTTAAAGGAGAGTTGCTATTATGAACTTGCACGCATCATTTCGATTTTTAATTTGCCTGGAAATTTAATGCTTACAGTGAACTTCGGAAATGATATTAAAAAAAAGAAAAAAAAAATATATGTCATCAGTGACGTCAAACTTATTTACATTTTAGTATCAATATAACTTGTCCCAGAAATGTTATTATACACCACCATCTTCAAACGTATGGACGCCGGCTGTAGTCAGGCCAAAGTTGTGTTGATAAATGTGGTTTGATATATAAATATATTTTAGTGAATTGCCAAGAACCCCGGAATCCAGTCTCTTCAATCCTTGACAGGTCACCTAGCGCCCAGCAGGTGACCTCCTTCAGTAATCACCCTGTCACGACCAGCTATCCTAGAATCTCCGGCTTCAGGTGATTGTTCTCGACGTTATTATTATTATTATTATTATTATTATTATTATTATTATTATTATTATTATTATTAAAATAATAATGATAATAATAATAATAATAATAATAATAATAATCGTCATCATTATTATTATTATTATTATTATTATTATTATTATTATTATTATTATTATTATTATTATTATTATTAGATTGTGACAGTAAGTAATAAACATATAATTTTCATTAAATACTGACACTACTAGATTTATTTAATAGACGTCTAGTTTTGTTCTAACCAATTTTTTTTTCCATGATATTATAGAAATACATTTACTAATGGGCCACTAAGTGACTGTCCCAAAACAAGACTTTCTTTGTTCACAAGCCATGTAATAGCTCCTATCATTAGCATGTTTTACCATTGACTTAGCTCTTCTTTTTCTACATTCCTAAATACATTTCCATCATCATTTTTCCCGAGTTATACCATAGATAGCTAAAATAATACTTACGAGAAAATGCTGACAAAATTATAACGGATATGTAAAAAGATAGCTGAAACAGAAGTTTGTAAAAGACATCACATGAAAGTTACTTCATGTTCAGTGGATAACACTTCAAACAGTAAAAATATTTCGATAAGGGGCACCATATTATTACAGTTTTACGAAACGTATTTCTATATAAACATAAAAATCTAGTGTATGAACAATATCAGATATATTTTAAAACCATAATCTACAGACATATTGTGTACAAAAGTTATTATTAGTGTTGCAGATATTTTCGTTTGAGTATTTCAAACACTTATTAATGGTCGGGAAGTATTGCTTCTTTCTTTTTTCATTCCCTCAGATTTTGATAACATAAAAGTGTTAAAGAACATGCAGTCCCCTTATCATGTCCTGCTGCCAAAACTTTTGTTAATCCATAAATAAAGGTTTCTCTTTTTCAGAACGTTCTCGTGATAGATATTGAATATGCACGTCTAAAACAAAAACAAAATTGCTTAGAGGCTTATAATCGATTCTGCTTCCTTGAGGTAAAAA